>NC_052317.1:37031209-37262452 GCF_016432855.1 Salvelinus namaycush
AAAGATGATTGATCAAATTCAGGATTTCCTGAAGATATCCAGCTTGTCTTAACCAGATGAGGGAGTCCAGGATTTATTGGTTCCAGAACGGCTGCTTCCCCTTTAAGCTATTAGGCTAAGAGAAGCGCAGATTGGTTGATCTGACAACTGGCGCGAGCACGCAACATTCAAAAAGGTCCACATGTCGATGACAGAGAAAACGATAGATATGGAGTCAAAAGACAGAGACCAAAATTTCACTACTCTAGAACAAGAAACAATTGTAACAAAATACAACAAATATGTTCCATTTACTAAAAAAAGTAATACATCCACCGTCACAAAAGCCAGAGAGGGAGCCTGGCAGAAAATTGCAGACAGAATCAATGCGCAAGTGAAGTGGCATGATTCTAATATCTAATAGGCCTAGCATACACACATTGGTGAGTAGTAATAATGCTTTCACTTTATAGAGCACTTATTGTAATACTGGTGATATTAAGTGTCAAGGCTATAGCCTAATATGTATGTTATAGTAGCCAATGTCACAATTGCAATGGTAGGCCCATTCCATAGCCATAGCCTATGTAGCCTATACTATACATCTCAGATAACACGCACACACCTACACACACACACACACACACCTACACACAGACTCACGCTCCTGTATGATGTGTCCTGTATGATGTGTCCTGTATGATGTGTCCTGTATCTGGTGTTGTTTAGCTTTGCAGGGCTTCATAACCTCTATCAGATTAGACCACCATGACACTGAGCTTTGATCAATATACAATCTAACCAGCCCATGGGGCATGTGTGTGTGTGTGTATGTGTGTGTGTGTGTGCGTGAGTGTGTGTGTGTAGGTGTGTGCGTGTTATCCGAGATGTATGGTATTCAGGGCTGCTGTTCAATACACGGTTGGTACAGTGCCAACAGCAGTCACATGAAAAAACAAACATTTTATATAACAAGCCCATATGACAGCCATCTTAAACCTCTCTGACCTAGCCAATCAAAGGCCTTGGCCTTCATTCAACCCTAAAGTACTGTAACTGAGCAGATTTGAGGAGAGCCACACTAACTGAGAACTAATGATTTGATTCTATTTTTGCTTCATGGCGTAAATCCTTGAAATGTCAACAACAAACCACTGGGACTTTCTCGCAAACTATAATCATCATATTCTCTTTCCGACTGTATCGTTATACGAAGAACAATCCTGAAAACGTTGGCTAGTCAGCACAGTGATGTCGACACACCTTTAGGCACACAAAAATAGCAGTGTATGACTCACATGTTGGTGTTGGCTGTGGAGGTGAGCCACTCCCCAGCCAGCCCAATGATGTCCAGCCCCGTGGACAGCTGGTTGAAGAACCGTGGATGACCTGTGACAGAGATAAGATATTCTATCTGAATGGGACTTTACAAAGGAAAATTAAACATAGTGGAATATTTGCCTGCAAGGTTTCTATAACCTTGTAAAAACACACATCTACTACAAGGGTTGAACCAGTGTGTGTTCTTTCCTGTAATGAAAACAAACCATTTGATATGAACTCAGACAGGTTATTTTCTAAAAATCCCACATTCACTCTTTGCTGTATTCCTATTGGGACCTGAGATGCAGTGGAACATTTGCCTTCGAGGTACTAGATGGGGACACTGCACTTATCCACTGATAACAAGGTTACATGACATTTAGAGTAGGCTAGCCTAGATGCTCACAGAGCTTGAAGTTTATGTTTGAATGAAATTCACCAACAACAATCATCACTAGGCTACTAATATTGTATTTATGTCATGTAGCCCCCTAGACGAACGGACTGACTAACTAACTAAAGAGCGCAATGTCAGAGATACGAACGCGAAGTGGATTTGCTCCCGCGTGATAGGCTATATTTCAGCACCGTGGACAGCGCCCGTGATAGCCTCATTGGAATGAAGGCATGAGACTCAACTGCCATAGGCTAATTGATTCAGACAAACTCATAAATCGTGCGACAATGTTTTTTAAACTATCGTCACTTTGTGTGTAAATGTCCAGTGAATTAAGTTAAAGGTCTTTAGGAAGTAAACCCAAAGGACAGTTTGACTGTTGTCGTTCCTAACGGCTTGTAAAATCCCACGCAGGCTTGAGTCCCCGCGGGCGGTACTTGGTTTAATAAAATCAAGGAATGACCCGTCATTGTGATTGGATGTTGCTGATCAAGGGAACAGCTTATGCTTAAATGGTTTTGTGTAGCATTCCATTTCGCTCAAGTGTTGTGAACACGAGCAGATCACTGTGATAAAGAGAACACAAATTGTATCCCAATAACGTCTGAAGAAATGTTCATATCTAAAAATAAAAATACAACGGTGCGTTAAACATTTTTAAGAAGCCTAAACAATATGGAAATATTTGTAGACTATAAACCTACTGTCACGTTCCTGACCTATTTCTGTTAGTTTGTTATATGTGTTAGTTGGTCAGGACGTGAGTTTGGGTGGGCATTCTATGTTTTCTGTTTCTATGTTGGTTTATGGGTTGCCTGGTATGGCTCTTAATTAGAGGCAGGTGTTTGGCGTTCCTCTAATTAAGAGTCATATTTAGGTAGGTGTTTTCACAGTGTTCGTTGTGGGTGATTGTCTCCAGTGTCAGTGTTTGTCGCACCATACGGGACTGTTTCGGTTTGTTTGTTCATCGTCATTTATGTGTAGGCTTTTTTCCCTGTTCGTGCGTTCTCGTGTGTTATGTGAGTTCGTCGTTCAGGTCTGTCTGCATCGTTTATTTGTTTTGTTTGTTTATGCAAGTTTAGTTTGTTTTTCCGTCGTGTTCAATAAATCATGTCATTTCACTACGCTGCGCCTTGGTTCGATCACTACTCCTCCTCTTCTGATGAAGAGGAGGAGGAAAGCCGTTACAGAATCACCCACCAATCCAGAACCAAGCAGCGTAATTTCGAGCAACGGGAGAGTATACAGGACTTGTGGAGTTGGGAGCAAGTATTTAACGGAGAAGGACCATGGGCTAAAGTGAATCACCGTCCATGGGAACAGCTGGAGGCAGTTCGGAGAGCGGAGGAAAAGAGAGAGAGGAACCGGCGTTATGAGGGGACGCGTCTTGCACGGAAGCCCGAAAAGCCCGTGAGTAACACCCAAAAATTTCTTGGGGGGGGGGGCTAAGAGGTAGTGGGCCAAGGGCAGGTAGGAGACCTGCGCCCACTTCCCAGGCTAACCGTGGAGAGCGGGAGTACGGGCAGACACCGTGTTACGCAGTAGAGCGCACGGTGTCTCCTGTACGTGTTCATAGCCCGGTGCGGGTTATTCCACCTCCCCGCACTGGTAGGGCTAGATTGGGCATTGAGCCAGGTGTCATGAGGCCGGCTCAACGCGTCTGGTCTCCAGTGCGTCTCCTCGGGCCGGCTTACATGGCACCAGCCTTACGCATGGTGTCCCCGGTTCGCCTGCATAACCCAGTGCGGGCTATTCCACCTCGCCGCACTGGCAGGGCGACGGGGACCATTCAACCAGGTAAGGTTGGGCAGGCTCAGTGCTCAAGAGAGCCAGTACGCCTGCACGGTCCGGTATTTCCGGCGCTACCTCCCCGCCCCAGCCCAGTACCACCAGTGCCTACACCACGCACCAGGCTTCCAGTGCGTTTCCAGAGCCCTGTTCCTCCTCCACGCACTCTTCCTATGGTGCGTGTATCCAGTTCGGTGCCTCCAGTTCCGGCAACACGCACTAAGCCTCATGTGCGTCTCCTAAGTCCTGTGCACACTGTTGTTTCTCCCCGTACTCGTCCTGATGTGCGTGCACTCAGCCCGGTGCCACCAGTGCCGGTACCACGCACCAGGAATACAGCACGCTTTGAGAGTTCAGTGTGCCCTGTCCCTGCTCCCCGCACTAGGCTTGAAGTGCGTGTCCTCAGTCAGGTGCCTCCAGTTACGGCACCACGCACCAAGCCTACAGTGCGTCTCAGCCGGCCAGAGTCTGCCGTCTGCCCAACGGCGCATGAACTGCCTGTCTGCCATGAGCCTGCAAAGCTGCCCGTCTGCCATGAGCCTACAGAGCCTTCCGCCAGACAGGAGCAGCCAGAGCCTTCCGCCAGACAGGTGCAGTCTGAGCCATCCGTCTCCGCAGCGCCATCTGAGCCATCCGTCTCCCCAGCGCCATCTGAGCCATCCGTCTCCCCAGCGCCGTCTGAGCCATCCGTCTCCCCAGCGCCGTCTGAGCCATCCGTCTCCCCAGCGCCGTCTGAGCCATCCGTCTGTCCTGAGCCATTAGAGCCGCCCGTCTGTCCCGAGCCGTCAGAGCCGATAGTCAGTCAGGAGCCGCTAGAGCCAGTTATCAGTCAGGATCTGCCAGAGCCGCCAACCAGACAGGATCTGCCAGAGCCGCCAACCAGACAGGATCTGCCAGAGCCGCCAACCAGACAGGATCTGCCAGAGCCGCCAACCAGACAGGATCTGCCAGAGCCGCCAACCAGACAGGATCTGCCAGAGCCGTCAGTGAGCCATGAGCGTCCAGAGCCTTCAGCCAGCCATGAGCGTCCAGAGCCGTCAGCGAGCCATGAGCCGTCAGCCAGCCATGAGCGTCGAGAGCCGTCAGCCAGCCATGAGCGTCGAGAGCCGTCAGCCAGCCATGAGCGTCGAGAGCCGTCAGCCAGCCATGAGCGTCGAGAGCCGTCAGCCAGCCATGAGCGTCGAGAGCCGTCAGCCAGCCATGAGCGTCCAGAGCCGTCTCTCTGTCCGGAGCTGCCTTTCAGTCCGGAGTTGCCCCTCTATCCTGATCTCCCTCTCTATCCTGAGCTACCTCTATATCCTGATCTATCCCTCTGTCTTGAGCTATCCCTCTGTCTTGATCTATCCCTCTGTCCCGGTGCTGCCCCTGTTGTTGATGTTACCAAGAGGATTTTGTGGGGGTAAGATGAGGGTGGACATTCATAGGGGGAGATGGAAGCTGGGATTGACTATGGTGGGGTGGGGACCTCGCCCGGAGCCTGAGCCACCACCGTGGTCAGATGCCCACCCAGACCCTCCCCTAGACTTTGTGCTGGTGCGCCCGGAGTTCGCACCTTATGGGGGGGGTTATGTCACGTTCCTGACCTATTTCTGTTAGTTTGTTATATGTGTTAGTTGGTCAGGACGTGAGTTTGGGTGGGCATTCTATGTTTTCTGTTTCTATGTTGGTTTATGGGTTGCCTGGTATGGCTCTTAATTAGAGGCAGGTGTTTGGCGTTCCTCTAATTAAGAGTCATATTTAGGTAGGTGTTTTCACAGTGTTCGTTGTGGGTGATTGTCTCCTGTGTCAGTGTTTGTCGCACCATACGGGACTGTTTCGGTTTGTTTGTTCATCGTCATTTATGTGTAGGCTTTTTTCCCTGTTCGTGCGTTCTCGTGTGTTATGTGAGTTCGTCGTTCAGGTCTGTCTGCATCGTTTTATTTGTTTTGTTTGTTTATGCAAGTTTAGTTTGTTTTTCCGTCGTGTTCAATAAATCATGTCATTTCACTACGCTGCGCCTTGGTTCGATCACTACTCCTCCTCTTCTGATGAAGAGGAGGAGGAAAGCCGTTACACCTACTGGTTGGTCAAGTTTCATGTAGACTAAGCTAACCATTTAAGCCTACAGCAATATTGGTTGTTTTGGATTGGAATGTATCCTAAAAATGCAGAATGAACCGTCTTTGTTTCTCATGTAATTTCCTATCAAGGAAGGAGAGAAACAAAAGCCTATCTTAATTATATTTATAGGCTAATGCTTTCTCCAATGGCAATAAGATTTGAGTCTGCCTGGCTTGGTGAGAGAATTACTTTTTTATTCATTTCACAATCATTTAAACTGCTCAAAGGAAGAACTATGGAAGAACTTGCACAATGGAAAATATAAGAAATGCAAAGATTGGAAACGTAATTAATGCACACAAACTGTCCTGAAAACGTGAAAAGGAAACGTCTGGTTTACAGCTGTAGCCTGTTTCATGTAACTTAGTTGTGGCCAGTTTAGTAGTCTAATGTATATACCTGTTCGCACGCCGTACTTGAGCGTGTCCCTGCAGTCCACGAGGATCTGCTCGAGGGACTCTGGCTGGTCAGAGAGCTCGAGGTTGAATCCCTCCATGCCCTCGAGCAGCTGGTGAGGGTGGTGGAAGTCCAGAACCTTGGTGGAACGGTCAAACGTCTTCCTGACGTAGTTGGTGAGGATGCCCACAAGTTCCAACAAGAACTGCATAGTCGCCTCTTCTCCGTTTTTGGCGGGAAGTAAGTCTAGAAGAATTACGGAAAAAGCATTTACCAAACTTAAAGAAAATCGAAAGTAGAGGCTGAACGCCCTTTTACAGAAGGGGGCCTATAAATATAGGCCTAGGCTACGGTTCACTAAATGTTAGAAAATGTAAGAATTAGATAACTAACGTGTAGGGTTATATTAAAAGTCTCGCAAGAATAAACTCCTTATCTCTCACCTCTCGCGAACATGTTGGAAAAATCGGTCTCAGTGCGGCGGAAACGGGCATCCCGGTCGCTGTTGTCACAGGAGTACAGGTTCTTCTGGCGTTCTGAGAGTGAGCCTGCGAGCCGGCCTTCCTCCCCAAGACTGTTGTTCTTCTGCAGGAACCCTAGGGTGTTACACAGAGGGGCACGAGAAGGGTAACATGCTCGGTTACCACTGCCCAACATCGCTAGATAATAACCCGATAATAACTTTTATTCAGAGACCTGAGTTTATCTAGGTCTGTTACAAAGGCAACACATTATTTATGGTGTCCTCTCCCAGACAGCGCTTATAACCTCGGGTGGTGATCCCCACAGTGGATGGGTTTTGGATCAATTTATGGAAGAGGGTAGTGTGTGTGTGCTTGCATGGGTGTCTTGCCCTCAGGCTCACAGGCCAGGCAGGCTCAGGCCCTACCCTGCCCGGTGACATCCACCCATAACCCAGTCATGCGAGAGCGAGAAATACCCCATTTATTCCAACCAGCGGTGAATGTCCTCCTTTCCCCCCGGACTTTTCACGCCTGAGCGTGCAGGGACTGTGTGGAGGGCCCAGCGCAGCGTCCATGTCATTACCGACTCATAGAGCAGACATTATGGAGTGGGGTTAATGAAGGATGCGAGATATTTTACGACCTCTGGATAGGCTAGTCTATTTTTTTATGAAAGTCCGTGTCTATTAATAGCCCATTGATCTTTGAAAAAAACCTATAGAGAAAAACCTATAGCCTAGCAGGCTACCACCAGAGAAGGTCATTTTAGGCCTAATAATTATGGAAGGATTTAAACACTTATTTTCACATCATGCAGTTTTCAGTAAATGATTCTATGGAAATCTGATATAAAAAAATGTTTTTTTACAATATCGAATAAGACAGAGAGCAGGCTCTCTCAAACTCTGTCTCTGTTTCAGAGATCCTTTCATTAAAATGTATTCCTCTAATCTCGGTTGGCACATTGGGCACTGATTATCTCACGAGAGCAGCGGCCTCGAAAAAGCTACCGGTTGATATGGTTCTCGTTAATCTTCCCTCATCCACAGAACGTGTTTCTTTACTGATTGATAGGACCTGACAACTATTATGGGCTGTAAATCCACACGGACATAGAACAAAATCTAACACTCGGAACCATTTTATGATGACCATTGTCACTGTTCTGTTTTTTCCTCCTCACAAAAATTATTTCAAACTCGAGCACAAAGCTATATTACTTATCAGCCCGAGGGGATATTTATAGAAACGAAATAATGTCTTTATCGTGCATAAAAGTACCCTATAAGCACTTAGCCTACCTTATCATTTGAATATGTGGACATAGGGCTATGTAAATTATTGGTCCTGATGCACAACACACACAAATGTGAAAATTACTCATAGGGCCAAAACAATGTCCTCTATAAAACGAGTCAATCAATTGATTGAATAAACATGTTTCTTCGTGCATTGTGGTGAATTATTTCGTTATTAAGGTTATGTTCAGGGTTATGAGGGTGGTTACATTGTGTTATTATTCTCCGGCAGGGGACGTCCTCCACATTAAGGGGCAGGTGCCCTACTTCCTTTGGCCCTCGGTACGAATTACAGGCCTGCATCGTAACTCTCGAGTTCAAATCCATTTATTTTAGGCTAATTACATCCCCTGTTTGTGTTTGGATTGAAGCCATGGTAACAATGCCTACATTTCCAATTAAATGACATTGACATTCTTGACATTATCAAATCCTGCCACAAAAAAATATGTAGGTCTGACATCAGTGAAGGTAGGAAGGATTTTTTAAAGAAAGGATATTTTTCTCAATGTGTGAATGCTGACGTCAAACCAATCCTAGACGTATAGTGCCCAGGAAAAACAGATCGTCTAAGAATCCTGTTGGAAAAATCCTGAATTCAATCGTTTCACCTTGGCTTGATTGGATAACAGAGACCTTATGGAACCTCCCAGATTTACCAAACCTAAAACTCCACGTCATCTCATCGACATCGTCACATTTCATTTAAAAGGCTCGCAGGTGTTATAAAAAAATGCAGTTTTGCATGAAGGGACCCAAATCCATAGTCGCCTCCAAACGGAAAGGAGAGGAAATTAATGCTTTAAAAAAATCTATGATAAGGGCTTTATAAAATAAAAAGGTATTAGAAGGTGCAATATTTAGGCCTAGCCTATGTGCACAAAACATGTTACCAGCTAACTAAGCATAAAAAACAACTAGCCTATATTGGACACATCTATCTCACGATAAATCTTCTTTGTTTAGACATGTTTCTATATTTCTGAGGCGTATTGTTACTTGCCGTATTGTGGGCCTACATCCTATCCTTTGCTAACTGTAGAGATATGGATAGGAAGAGACATGGGGTGGTCGGCGCGGGAACCCCGGCGCGCATCGCGTGGCCTAAAGCTAATCGCTAACTGACCTTTAGGAGATGAGAATGTGGAGTGACAGTCCGGGACGGCCCTGCTCTAACATCAGAGTATTCCATATAGTATCCATGATGGTTTATGGGTCTAAAACTTACCACAGATCTTCAAACCCAGTTTCCGCGTGCAGCCTTGCATCCACGCGTCATAGTCTAAAACAGAATGTTTGGGGAGAACGTTTGAAAATCAAATTCTGAAATATATGAATAGTGTGATTTGGGTGACAGCGGATGAGTTTTTATAAAGCGTATGGTAATGCATGGCACAACGGAGTGAAGAAGCATGAAGCAGACACTTGCAGCAGTAGATCATTGTCTTGGGGAACTTCACCCTATCTCGCGGTTATTATTCCTCAACATTCGAATGGTCCGAATCCACACAGTCCAATCATAATGGGCCATCAGAGGCTCGCCGGTTTAATAAATACTGGCACGCACCCGGTGAAGGGGCGGTTTGAAATAAACACCCGTGAAATGACCTCGCGAAAGAGAGCAGAAATTAATTAGGTGAAACACAGTATTTGACTGGCGCGAGCTGGCGATGTCTAGCTGGCTGTTCGGGGACACACGCACACACACACACACACACACACACACACACACACACACACACTAGGCAGTATAGTGAAAACTAGGCATATAGGCTACCTTATTTTGGAATTGTATGATGGAGAATGCCATCATAGCAACACAAAAACACAAGCATACAGAGCAAAGCGATGGGACGGTAACAAGGCATATCTATATGCATATGAGCTTCATGATGGTGTTATTTGTCTAGGATGCAAGACCCAGACATAACGGCTCGAGGTGTCACTCAGAGCGCATGAAGGCGAGCGCTACCCGAGACACACTCACACACAGAGACACCACGAGCCGCCTCAGGTCAGCGCGAGTGAGACAGAGCGTGGCAGCGAGATAATAGCAACATCCAACAGCAGCAGCAGAGAAACAGGCAGAGCACAAAAACAACATCACAGGCTTTTTCAAACCATTATGCACTCTGTCAAACCTGAAAAAATGTCAGACGTATTACTGTTCTACAAATTTATCCACATTCTTCCTCTGTTGATTGAGCCTATGATGCAATTTTTCCATATTAGGCCAATGGTTTTAATGGCAGACATGTTGGCTGGTTAACTAGCCCTTCAGGCCTATACATTTTCCAAACGAAATATGACTAGGCCTGTAGAGAGGAGGGTTTGGGGCTTTTTCTTTACGAAAATTGAACTTTCAGGGGTAGGCTAGACAAATATGCTAATTTCAGTAATCCGTTTCTAAATGTCCCCTTCTCTCAGTGTTCGGTGGCAAAATGATCCAAGCGGGTCTCTACAAAACGAGTGCAAGCCATCATCACGAACACCGGAGTGGCTGCAATTACCAGCCATTCCCTGCGTAATTGCGCTGTTAACAGCTCTCTCATGCAGGACTGACTACATGATGCAAGGATTTTGAGGGGATAAATGATCTAAATTTAAAATAAAAAAATACGAATTGAAATGCTTGCATACAAAATATCGTTAGCCAATAAATTATAGCATGAACATACATTTAGGCTATTGGTTATAGGCTTTACAACATACATCTTTTAAAAACATTATTTGATAGGTCTGGTAAAAAAAAAGAAAAAAAGAAAAAGGAAATTCGATAGGGTTATTCCAAATAATTGTATATTTTATATTCCAAAACTATTTCCTTTCCGGATCCATAGCGCTGAGGACATTATAACGACGCTCTTTGAGGCGATTACAGGAGGTCCGTTTCTCAGTGCACGCCGCTGATCCGTTAGACAGCGGCAGGCAGCTGTGATAGCTCTGTTTTTAACCGGAATGATTAACGACAGGGCCCACACGGTAAAAAGCCCGGGTGAGACTCGTTTTTATCAGGCAGAGGGGGAGGGAGGGAGAGGGAGAGAGAGAGGAAGGAGAGACTTACTTGTAGATGAAGGTCGTAAATTGGCAGAGTTGGGGTCCTGGTCCCCGCCAGTGGCTGTCGGTTCAGACGTGGCCATTAGTCCTCCGTTATTCCCGTGCGCTCCGGGACTCTTATCAGATTCTCAACGGAAATATCCAACCGGTTTCTGAAAACAAACGGCCAAGGGTTAAGATTGATGGCTCTGAATATTAAACAAATAAATAACTGCATTTATTTCTGAAAGCTATGCATTATTTATTTGGAATAGCCTAAAATAGGCAGCCTAAGCTGAATTTGATCAGTGAAATCGAGCTTTAGTATCAGTGCAGTGAAGGAAGAGGATGATGCATCATTTGCTGTTATTATCTGCCTCTACGATCGGAATCATTTATTCTCGAACGTCAATAGGCTGCGAGCTGCATGCACATGCCGAAGCGAGATAAATGCTTTTGAACGATAACATCGCGTGCATTCAATTCTATTGGACCAAAATAAAGGCTGCAAATCTGACAAATGTATAGCCACTATATTCTACCTTATATAAATGAACGAAAAAAACATGTTTTAAGCAGTAAATTGGACATAGAACCTTGTCCCCAGTGACGTTTTTATGGGTCATTAGAGCGAAATCATCCCCATCTCTGAGACATCAGTCTTGGGCGCTCAAGCTAAGCGAAGAGCACCAGACTGTTCAGTCTACTTTTTGATCAAAGAGCACGAAAACAAAGGTCTTCGTGTCTTCAATATAAAGCAAATAAATACGTCTAATCCACAAACAAATAATCCTTATCAGACCTATTCAGAATTAGGAATATGCAAAACGAAATAGCCTTTCATAATTACGCGCTATGGAATTCTTTGACTAATTTTCTCAAACAAATCTGGGTTTTGTGAGAAAAAATAATATATTGGACAGACACTTGATCAATGATATTCTACTGAAATCCGTTGGAAAATGTATTGACATATAGCATATCGATTTTTCAATTATGATGATCTTTGAATAACCACAGCGAAGCCAGCATCAGTTAATGTCATTATTGATAAGAAAATAGTAAGGCTAATGAATGAATCCTGCCACTCATATAGGTTAATAAATAACAATTGACTGCCATTGCTATTAACATGTTCATTTTTTCATAATAACACACTTTTGAACAAGAGAGATTTGGAAATCCGAACATTTAAGCGACAGGTCGTTTGCTATAATATTTATTCCTTCCAATCCCATCCTATTTTCTACCCCAATAAGAATGTGGATCGCAACAAATGTTGCAGTTGCTGGGCGCTGTGCAACATTATCTTTAAAAAAGAAATACAAATATCTCACTATTATGGAAAAATCAATCAATAGGCCTATTACAAAAAAAAGCTGTTAGGAAACGTGAGAGCGCGGGCGCTAGGAGGCAATACGCTACCTTACCGTCTGCGGGTGCACAGGTTGTCGTGTCGAGAGAAACTACCACCAAACAACCGAATTACAGTTCTCTATCCACCCAACGTTCTGAGACGCAAGACAGTTCAAAGCCAACAACACCGGAATAACGACATCGAGACAAATTACATCCAGTAGCGTGCCAGTGACCTTTTTTCCCTCAAGAATGTTTCATTTTTAATTTATTTATTAGTGCGTGAATCGCCTATCCCCTTATATACGCACGCACGCGTGAGTCATAGCATTTCCCCCCTCTGGCGCAAAATTAAGCTTCTCCTGCTCGTGACAGAAAAAAAGGATACGAAAAACCTCCCCACTTCCCGACAAATCAAATCAAATCAAAAGCAAATGTATTTATAAAGCCTTTCTTACATCAGCTGATATCTCAAAGTGCTGTACAGAAACCTATCCTAAAACCCCAAACAGCAAGCAATGCAGGTGTAGAAGCACGGACGTGTCCCCTTTTTCTGTGACACAGGGAGACTTTTTTTCAGAAGGTGTGATTGTCATGAGAAATGCCTCTCCTGTAAGATAAAATCACAAAGTGTCACTCTTGGGAAGTTTGATAAACATCACGTCCTCAATAGGCTACTTACTAACTTAGAGCTAAAAGGTGATCTTAGGGAACGACCAAAAACAACAGAGGAGGTTTTCTTTTCGTCACTTGCACCTTTCAATCAAAGGAAACATTTGAAAAATGAGTTGGACAACCGTAGCCTACCAGATATAGACTTGGGGTGGACTCATTTTTGCTCAGCTCGATTCTTGTGCAACTAGACATATGCCTGAAATGTTATTACCAAGAAATGGACAATTGATAGCCTATTCATTTTCTTATTGTGTCATTGTCCACATTTAGGCTACAGTGTGTGTATCATCTTCAGTTTTGTGGCTTGTGAAGCTAGATTGGGAATGATATGTTGGCTCTAGACCACGAGGTGTCGGGAACGACTATGCTGATAGATCTATGTGGTCAGGAGCATTGATGGAGTTTAGCCTAGGCCTATAGGCGGAATAGTAAAAAACAAACTAAAATAGAGTAGCCACACCTGAGGGATCTTTGGGAATTCACTTGTAAACTTCAAGGTCCTAAGCAGCAGGGCTCCAATGGGAAGTGTTCTCCACACAGTCCACTCCACAGTCCACTCCACACAGTTCACTCCACACAGTCCACTCCACAGAGTTCACTCCACACAGTTCACTCCACACAGTCTACTCCACACAGTCCACTCCACACAGTCCACTCCACTCCACACAGTCCACTCCACTCCACACAGTCCACTCCACTGCCGAATGCCTCTTCTTTCACCCTCTCAGTCCTCTTTCAATCATCTCCTACTTTTCTGGTCTTCTCTCCCTCTACTTGTTCTCTTCCCCGTCAGGACTTTTTAGAGATCATTATTGCTCAACCTCCTCAGAAATTAACAGGCATTTTGAAAATGATCTGTGTGGTTGCGTTTATGTTGAAATGTATGGGTGTTGAAGGGTCTTAATAATACTGGTTCTACTAGAAATGTAGAGTACGTTTCCACTTAGTCTTTGAGTACTTCTGTCAAACGAACCCTTTGTGTAGAAGAAACCAGAAAGACACAGATGTCATGATGCTGAACTTTATTGTGTTATTTACATGAAGATTAAACAGGGACATGGTGATGAGGAAACCGTGTATGCTTTGATGGCCTCACCAAGGCAATGTGCAAATGTGAAATGCAAAACAGTGACACAATTAATATCTATACACTCATACAAAAGGAAAAGAAACTAACTGATGTTTCCACTGTCAGACTGGGCAGTGTGCTGGCGACTGACAGCTATGGGGAAAGGTAAGAGGGTGGACATGGTTTGTGTCTCCTCTCCTGCTCCTCTTCCTCATCTGACGACGATGAGGAGGAGGAGGAGGAGCTATCTGAGCTCTGAGGAGAGTCTTGATCACTCCCAGAGTCATCTTCATCACCGGAGTCCGAACAATCATCATCATCATCTTGGCTTTTCTCCTCTTGCTCTGATGGAACATTGTATAGGAACAAAGCAAAGACTTTGATTAGCTATATCAGGTGTGTCAGTGTTGGAACAAAAGCCTGCACACATAGTAACTCTCCAGAACTAGGGTTAGTGTGACCACTTGAATCCAACTTCCAACAATTGTCACACAGCCACAGTGGCCAAAAGTCTTCTCCCACAATAACCTTTGTGTACATGTGTATGATTTGGAGGGAGCCACTCACCTCTCTCCAGCCTCTCCTGGATGAGAGGAATGAACTGTTTGGCTTCTGGATTATTTGGTTCATAGACCAGAACTGGAAGAACAGAGCATAGACACATCAATCATCCACTGGTTGGCTAATTCATTCATTAATTGGTTGATTGATGCAATGAGAGACACATGAACAAAATGCACACATATAATCAAAACAATGAATGACAGAACTTTTTCATTTGACAAACAGGCTTACTCATCTGACACAGTTTCTTTGCCAGCACAAAGTCTTTCTCCATTACAGACTTGAGGAACTGAAATCACAGACACAGATGGGAGTCACAGTCCATCCAGGCAGACCCAGGCTCTCATTGTTAACCAGCAATCTGAATTCCTCCATTAATCAGGGAAAATGACATCTGATATGAATGTATTCCTTTTTAGTCAGTCTAATGTGGGACTTGGTCTGACATGAACTGAAGAGTTAATTTACCTCAGCCATCAGCTCCAGTGGAGCCCTGTATCCCTCCTCCTCATCATCATCCGCCTCACCACCATCATCATCATCCTCCTCAGTGTGCTCTTCCTCCCCTTCTGGTTCAAGAGGGGGGAGGGGCTCCGCTGGAGGGTGAACACACACAGAGCAGGGGGTAGTTTGGGCCCGTGGCTGCACAAACACTCTTCCTCCTGCCCCACAAAACATCATCGTCATTTTTCAGCAGTCATGCAAAAAAGATCGAAACATTGGTGCAAAGTTAGATTCTCTATGTTTCAATCTACCAATCTATCTATAACAACCCACTGGGCACAGATGTCAATTCTACGTCTATTCCTTGTTGGTTCAACATAATTTCATTGAAATGATGTGGAAACAACTTTGATTCAACCAACGTGTGCCCAGTGGGAATGCTCTTCTACTCTAGTAGTCCTGTCATATTCTACTGACCTGTAACAGCCGAAGCCGACTGCTGTGGTTTCTTATTATCCTTCATCTTCAGGTCTTGGCTGAGGATCACAGGCGGTCCAGCGAACCCAACACTAATGTTATTCACACCTCCTTGACAGAGCACGTCGAATCTCCCCGGTGGAGTGACCTGGGTGGAAAACAAATTAGATATACAGACTAATAAATGATAAATGCAATAGTATAGGGTTTTCTTTTTTTGGGGGGGGGGGGGGGGGTTAGGGTTTTTGTGCTTTCTTAGTGTTGATTTACCGACCTTCATAGGATTTGATACTGCTTGTGTAGGAAGGCTACGTCTGAAAAATACCAAAACACACACACAAAAATATGTAAATGTTTGCATCACATCAACTTGTGATGTGCACATCAACTTGTGTCATGGAAACTCAACACCATGTCTGATGTTTTATGACATAGTTAGAACTGGTCATGCTGTTAATTCTTACCGGGGTGCGGCAGTAAAATACTTGGCTCCCACGGCTTCTAGAACAAAAAGAAGAAAGGGAGGGTGTCATAAATCCAGGTCAGAGTAGAATGGAAAGTACAGCAGTGGTTGTTTGTTTCACCCTGCATACCAGATCTTTACACAGGCCTACATACCTTTAGGCATGTGTGTCTCAAGAAGTGCAGGGGCCACCTATATCAAAAGCAGGGAAAATATGAATATATGTATTTCATTGTTTGTTCACATACAAATTAAATATTTATCTGAAATAAAATCATCTTCCCAACATGTCTTGTTTCATCGTGTCTTTGACAAAATAAACACGTTTTACCTGCTTCTGTGGAACCTTGGAAGACTTCCCCACACATTCAAGTCTGGAAACAACATTAGACACTTAGACTGACAGCGCGCTAACGTCGTTACATGCAAGCACTCTCCCAACTACATACGTTAATACTAGGCCTAGTTGATACCTCTTGGAGACACAATGTCTCATTTGAAAAAAATGTGCCTGTCATATCAGCGATTCATTGTGCAAGCACTGTGTTTGTCACATTGGCACATCATATTTGTAACCAATAACTCACGTTAATAACTAGCTACGTTAGCTAGCTACTGTAATGCTCAGCTGAATAGCTTGCTGGCTCACCTGCTCATCTAGCCGATTCTCGATTACTACCAAACCCCCGAGCAGTCCGATAAAGTTTAACAATAAATATTTCTATATGAAACAATCTTTTGCTTTGTATTATCGATGGAGTCGTAGTAACATTAGCTAGCTCACTGTGTTGCTTGCAAGTTTAGTGGCTCATAAAACATGAGAAGAGAAAACAAAGTCTCATTCCCATGACAACGGGTCAACTCCCTCCCCCTCGGCTCCACGTGAGTGCCTTGGTGCTGTTCTATGATGTTGGTGCTTTTACTTGCTTTCTTGTCAACTGTCACACAAACCAAACATAAAGCCTAGGACCACCTCACAAAACGTTTTGTCAGGGTAGAGTAGGCCTGCAAGAATATCATGATTAAAGCTAATGATACTGTTCTGTCTCTCTGTTCCCTCCCCTCTCTCATGTTTTTATTTATTGTTAATTAACCTTTATTTAACTAGGCAAGTCAGTTAAGTACACATTCTTATTTACAATGACGGCCAGGAAACAGTGGGCCTTGTTCAGAGGCAGAACGATTTTTTTTTTTACCTTGTCACCACTGTGTGTGTGTGTGTGTGTGTGTGTGTGTGTGTGTGTGTGTGTGTGTGTGTGTGTGTGTGTGTGTGTGTGTGTGTTTTGAGAGATATAGGCTACCAGGTGAAAAGTGAAATAGGGAAGTATAGAATGCTGACAGTTGATACAATCAGCTGAAACAACATCAGTTCATCTTCTCCTATAGGTTATTAGGTTAAACAACAACAGACCCGCCGAACAAGTAGAAGCTGTAAAGCAGACTTTATCAACCCTATTTAAAGCATGGACTGGCAAGCTATGATTCTACTCTTAGATTAAAAGTAGCATGAGCACGGACTACATTTGTGTCAGCTGACCATCGGAGGGAGGGGTGCAAAGAAACACTGATTTAAAGTACAGCATCTAAGCCTCTGACATAGGCAGAAGATGTGGTACTGTTTAAATGAAATTCTCTCTCAGCCACCTACTGCTGCAGACGGCTGCTCTCTCCCAGAGATAGACCTGCAGACGGCCAGGCTGTAGCCTGCTCTCTTCCAGAGATAGACCTGCAGACGGCCAGGCTGTAGCCCGCTCTCTCCTAGAGATAGACCTGCAGACGGCCAGGCTGTAGCCCGCTCTCTCCCAGAGATAGACCTGCAGACGGCCAGGCTGTAGCCCGCTCTCTCTCAGAGATAGACCTGCAGACGGCCAGGCTGTAGCCTGCTCTCTTCCAGAGATAGACCTTGTCATGGCCATATCCTATTGATTTTTGTGTGTGAATGTGTGTGTATATCTTAACTCCTGGTGAAAGGGTAAACGTGTCTTACGGTCGGGCAGGTATGCAGGCCTGTGGTTCTATTCACACAAATATAATATAGTAGTGATGGTGGCAGTGGATAATGTCAACAAATAATGAAAAAAGGGCTTGCAACAACAATTGGTCTAAGGAAACATGCTACGGACAGGCCCGTAGGCCTAGGCTACTGTGGAGAGTTAAAATACAGCCTACATTTCAGACACTATCCCATTAGAGTTTACAGAACACTGGCAAAGCCTGTCGAAATACCTTAGGCAACAACCTGGGCAAAACCATTGACTCAACAAGCAGGAGTACATACACATCTCATTCAGTATATAAACTGAAGGCCATAAAAGTCTAGAAGCATCATAAATTAACGTCACATAATATTCACAGGACTTTCTCAATCAAACCGGGATACACTCAATTTGAGACATCTCATTTAATAAAATAATAAATTGAGTACTCGTGCACATACATATACGCAGGTGAGGTTCTTTGTAGAGCGCGGAGGTGCATGAGCATAGCTCTGAGAAGCAGCAACAAATAAACACAGTAAACACTCAAAATATATGCACAAATGGAAGGACAATTATAACTGGGCACTTGCTATCAATAGCCTACTTCATATGTAGGCTGTCATTGTAAAGAATAATTTGTTGTTAACTGACTTGCCTAGTTAAATAAAGGTTAAATAAAAAATAAAAAAATATTTATAGCTCCACATGTTCAAAACTAGTAGAAAAGGCCTAGGCCTATCAGCATTTTGAAAAGTTGATTTAATAATACTTACCGTTGGATATTTTGTCCCAAATTTCCAACTGCATGAGGACCAACCCCTGGCTATACAAGGCACTTTAGCAGAACATGCTAGCTTGTTATTAGGTCAGGAAGCAGGCAATGTCTTCAAGAGGAGAGTGGAGCTCCAACTTGGGCGCTAGTGTTATGTGCACAGGTATGCCCATCATCACACCTCATGGAGTGATAGGCAACTGAACACAACTCATACCTGCAAAAAAATATATAAATATAGGACAAAACACACATCACGAACAGAGAGACAACACAACACTACATAAAGAGAGACCTAAGACAACAACATAGCAAGGCAGCAACACATGACAACACAGCATGGTAGCAACACAACATAACAACAACATGGTAGCAACACAACATGGTAGCAGCACAAAACATGGTACAAACATTATTGGGCACAGACAACAGCACAAAGGTCAAGAAAGTAGAGGCAACAATACATCACACAAAGCAGCCACAACTGTCAGTAAGAGTGTCCATGATTGAGTCATTGAATTATGATTTAGGGTACTTTAATGTTGATTGAAGATTAACAAATGTCACTCAGCTGTGATTATCCAATTAACTGTCCATTTATCAATATAAGATGTGGTCTGGAAATAATAAACAGGAATACAATGGCATCAATACTAAGATAAGGCACATATTAAATGAGCAATAACAAAACAAGATGTACAGCTCTCATCTGTTATAATATTCCAATGACTGAAACGAAAATACAAGTAGTTAGCAACAAGAACAGGTGAAAATGTAGCAAACAACATTAGATACACTATATATACAAATGTATGTGTACACCCCTTCAAATGAGTGGATTAGGCTATTTCAGCCACACACGTTACTGACAGGTGTATAAAATTGAGCACATAGCCATGCATCCTCCATAGACAAACATTGACAGTAAAATGGTCTTACGGAAGAGCTCATCGAATTTCAACGTGGCACCGTCATAGGATTGCACCTTTCCAATAAGTCAGTTCTTCAAATATCTGCCCTGCTAGAGCTGCCCCGATCAACTGTAAGTGCTGTTGTTGTGAAATGGAATCGTCTAGGAGCAACAGACGCGAAGTGGTAGGCCACACAAGCTCACAGAACTGGACCGCCAAGTACTGAAGCACATAGCGCATAAAAATCATCTGTCCTCAGTTGCAACACTCACTATCGAGTTCCAAACTGCCTCTGGAAGCGACGTCAGCACAATAACTTTGTTGGGAGCTTCATGAAATGGGTTTCCATGTCCAAGCAGCCACACACAAGTCTAAAACCACCATGCGCAATGCCAATCTGCTGGAGTGGTGTAAAGCTCGCCACCATTGGACTTTGGAGCAGTGGAAACGCATTCTCTGGCGTGATGAATCACGCTTCACCATCTGACAGTCCAACGGACAAATCTGAGTTTGGTGCATGCCAGGAGAAAGATTCCTGCCCCAATGCATAGTGCCAACTATAAAGTTCGTTGGAGGAGGAATAATGGTCTGGGGCTGTTATTTATGGTTCGAGCTAGGCCCCTTAGTTCCAGTGAAGGGAAATCTTAATGCTACAGCATACAATGACGTTCTAGACGATTCTGTGCTTCCATCTTTGTTGCAACACTTTGGGGAAGGCTCTTTCCTGTTTCAGCATGACAATGCCCCTGTGCACAAAGCCAGGTCAATACAAAAATGCTTGGCGAGATCGGTGTGGAAGAGCTTGACTGACCTGAACAGAGCCCAGACCTTAACCCCATCCAACAACTTTGGGATAAAATGGAACGCCGACTGTGAGCCAGGCCTAATTGCCCAACATCATGGCCCAACCTCACTAACTTCACTAGGGTAGGGGGCAGCATTCGGAATTTTGGATGAAAAGCGTGCCCAAATTAAACTGCCTGCTACTCAGGCCCAGAAGCTAGGATATGCATATAATTGGTATATTTGGATAGAAAACACTCTAAAGTTTCCAAAACGGTTAGAATAATGTCTGTGAGTATAACAGAACTGATATGGCAGGCGGAAACCTGAGGAAAATCCATCCAGGAAGTGGGAAATCTGAGGTTTGTAGTTTTTCAAGTGATTGCCTATCAAATATACTGTGTCTATGGGGTCAGATTGCACTTCCTAAGGCTTCCACTAGATGTCAACAGTCTTTAGAACGTTGTTTCAGGCTTCTACTGTGAAGGGGGAGCGAATAAGAGCTGTTTGAACCAGTGGTCTGGTTGGAAGCCTTTAGTTTAGTCAAGCGCGCAGCCGTGAGCAAGAGCTCCGTTCCCTTTCATTTCTAAAGACAAAGGTTTTGTCCGGGTGGAATATTATTGAAGATTTATGACAAAAACATCCTAAAGATTGATTCTATACATCGTTTGACATGTTTCTACGAACTGTAATGGAACTATTTTGACTTTTCGTCTGGATTTAGTGCCCGCGCATTGTGCATTTGGATTACAGGACTAAACGCGCAAACAAAAATTTGGTATTTGGACATAAAGATTAACTTTATCGAACAAAACAAACATTTGTTGTCTAACATGGAGACCTGGGAGTGCCATCAGATGAAGATCATCAAAGGTATGTGATTCATTTTAATGCTATTTCTGACTTTTGTGACACCTCTCCTTGGCTGGAAATATGGTTTTCTGTGGCTAGGCGCTGACTTAACATAATTGCATGGTGTGCTTTTGCCGTAAAGTCTTTTTGAAATCTGATACAGCGGTTGCATTAAGGAGAAGTTTATCTTTAATCGTATGTTAAACACTTGTATCTTAGATCAATGTTTATGATGAGTATTTCTGTAATTTGATGTGGCTCTCTGCACTTTCACTGAATGTTTGTTTGAGACAATGCATTTCTGAACATAACGCGCCAATTTCAAATGAGGTTTTTGGACATAAGATGAAATTATTCGAACAAAACACACATTTATTGTCTAACATGGAGACCTGGGAGTGCCATCTGATGAAGATCATCAAAGGGTAGTGATTAATTTAATCGCTATTTCTGACTTTTGTGAGCCCTCTCCTTGGCTGGAAAATGGCTGTATGGTTTTCTGTGACTAATCGCATGGTGTGCTTTCGCAGTAAAGCCTTTTTGAAATCGGACACTGTGGTTGGATTTACAAGAAGTTTATCCTGTTATGGCTGCAAGGGAAAGTATTGAGTAGCCAGATAAAACATGCCCATTTCAAACGGCCTCGTACTCAATTCTTGCTCGTACAATATGCATATTATTATTACTATTGGATAGAAAACACTCTCTAGTTTCTAAAACCGTTTGAATTATTTCTCTGAGTGAAACAGAACTCGTTCTGCAGCACTTTTCCTGACCAGGAAGTGGAATGTCAGAAATATATGCTCTGTTCAACTTCCTGCCTATACATGGTCATGATACGTAAGAGTCTACGTACACTTCATACGCCTTCCTCTGGGTGTCAAGAGGCTGTGAGAGAAGAAATTTTGTGTTTAACTTCATCTGAATTGGAATACAAGCTCTTTGTATGACGTGTCCCTCATTTCCGGTACTCTGAAGCGCGCGACTTGGGCAGTGGGATTGCCTTCTGTTTTGCTGCCGTTATGGACGACAACTATCTCCGGCTCGGATTTTATTTGATACATGTGACCATATCATCGTAACGTATGTTTTTTCAATATAGTTTAATCAGATTATTGAAATTTTTTCGGGAGTTTTGCCGTGTTCCGTTCTCTGACTTTGTTGTCGTTGGAGAGATCCGTGCCACTCGGCAAGTGCCCATGCTAAATGAAGAGGGATATTTGCCGTTCCAGATCAAAACAACGACTGTTC
Source organism: Salvelinus namaycush (assembly GCF_016432855.1). Classification (NCBI taxonomy): domain Eukaryota; kingdom Metazoa; phylum Chordata; class Actinopteri; order Salmoniformes; family Salmonidae; genus Salvelinus; species Salvelinus namaycush. Next base: position 37,053,587 of record NC_052317.1, read on the forward strand.
TGGACAAAGGACACCTTGTCCAACATTCTGACGGAAGATCACCAAAAGTAAGAAACATTTTATGATGCTATTTCTAATATCTGTCGTGCATGTGAACTGGTCGTGGGCGCCCAAGTGTTTCTGGCTATTGTGGCTACGCTAATATAGCGCTACATTTTGTTTTCGCTGTAAAACATTTAATAAATCGGAAATATTGTCTGGAATCACAAGATGCCTGTCTTTCAATTGCTGTACACTATGTATTTTTCAGAAATGTTTTATGATGAGTAATTAGGTATTTGACGTTGGTGTCTGTAAATATTATGGCTGCTTTCGGTGCAATTTCTGATTGTAGCTGAAATGTAAACTATGATTTATACCTGAAATATGCAAATTTTTCGAACAAAACATATGCTATACAATAAATATGTTATCAGACTGTCATCTGATGAAGTTTTTTCTTGGTTAGTGGCTATTTATTTCTTTATTTGGTCGAATTTGTGATAGCTACTGATGGAGTAAGAAACTGATGGAGTAAGAAAAGTGGTGTCTTTTGCTAACGTGGTTAGCTAATAGATTTACATATTTTGTCTTCCCTGTAAAACATTTTAAAAATCGGACATGTTGGCTTGATTCACAAGATGTGTACCTTTCATATGCTGTATTGGACTTGTTAATGTGTGAAAGTTAAATATTTAAAAAAAATATCTTTTGAATTTCGCGCCCTGCACTTTGAGCTGGCTGTTGTCATAAGTGTACCGACGTCGGGCTTGCAGCCCAAACAGGTTATCTTTAAAATGGTGTATAATACTTGTATGTTTGAGGAATTTTAATTATGGGATTTCTGTTGTTTTTAATTTGGCGCCCTGCAATTTCACTGGCTATTGTCGAGGTGGGACGCTACCGTCCCACTTGTACCAGAGAGGCTAATGCACTTGTGGCTGAATGGAAGCAAGTCCCCACAGCAATGTTCAAACATCTAGTGGAAAGCCTTCCAAGAAGAGTGGAGGCTGTTATAGCAGCAAAGGGGGGACAAACTCCATATTTATGCCCATGATTTTAGAATGAGATGTTCGGCAAGCAGGTGTCCACATACTTTTGTTCACGTAGTGTAGCTACAAAAAATGCTGTAATAATAACTAAAATATTATTAAACTATTGACAACTTGTCAGTAAAACATGGGAAAAACAAATACTGTACTTACATTTCTGGTATTCACTCGCAGTGATTAATATAATGGTTAGAAAATAATAATTGTTTGCTAAGATATTCTAACCAGAGACGAAATCCGTTGTAGGTAGAAGGTTCTGCTGCATCATCATCAAGGATGGCTGAAAGCTGCACCAGCTGGGCTACTGGTCGTTGGTAAGTTCGACCCTTGACCTGGATAACAGCAGTCCTAATACGGCCATCAACTCCAGGGTAAGTATGAGTCACCCTTCCAACAGGCCAGAGCGCTTGTGGGAGCTGAGAGTCCATGATGAGAATCACTTGATCCAAGGTAAATTCCTTCTAACCCTTCCTCCACTTCTGTCTTTCCTGTAGACTTGGCAGGTAGTGGTGAATGAACTTGGGCCAAAAGTTATTGTTCAAGGACTTGGCTATGCCTCCAGCTGCATTTCTGTACGATGCTACTGGAGTCATACAAAGCCTGAGGGAGACATGGGTCATAGCGTCCAATGAGTAGGAGGCTCGGTGTAGCATAGTTTCAGTGACGGTCTGTTCCTTGAGTATGACCATGAGAGTAGTCTGCTGATTTCACCTCTCTTTTCCACGTCTCACCAAAGTGAGGAGCGCTTGGCAGGTTGAACTGGAATGTTACCTTCTGTTTACCCAACTGTTCCTTTGGGTGGGGGGCCATCGCCTTCAAAGGCCTCTCGCAGTTCTCGGTCTCCTCCAATAAAGTTTGTTCCATTGTCCGAAAGGAGCTCGAAGGACTTCCATTGAAGTGCAATGAACCTTCTTAAAGGCATCGGGAAGGCATCAGCATCCAAGCTCTCCAGGAGGTCCAGGTGGCTGCAGCGATAGGTCATGCATTTTGTAGACAATGTCCCATGTCTTTTCGTTACAACGAATGGTCCGAAACAATTCACTCCAGTAGAGTAGAAGGGTGGCTTCTACAGTCGTGGCCAAAAGTTTTGAGAATGACACAAATATTAATTTTCACGAAGTCTGCTGCCTCAGTTTGTATGATGGCAATTTGCATATACTCCAGAATGTTATGCAGAGTGATCAGATGAATTGCAATTAATTGCAAAGTACCTCTTTGCCATGTAAAGAACTGAATCCCCCAAAAAACATTTCCACTGCATTTCAGCCCTGCCACAAAAGGACCAGCTGACATCATGTCAGTGATTCTCTCATTAAAACCTCTCTAGGGTATGTGGGACGGTATCGTCTCACCTCGTCAACAGCCAGTGAAACTGCAGGGCGCCAAATAAAAAAAACAGAAATCCCATAATTCAAATTCCTCAAACATACATGTATTACACCATTTTAAAGATACACTTGTTGTAAATCCAGCCACAGTGTTCGATTTCAAAATGGCTTTACAACAAAAGCAAACCAAACGATTATGTTAGGTCAGAGCCAAGTCACAGAAAAACACAGCCATTTTTCCAGCCAAAGAGAGGAGTCACAAAAAGCAGAAATATAGATAAAATTAATCACTAACCTTTGATGATCTTCATCAGATGAAACTCATAGGACTTCATGTTACACAATACATGTATGTTTTGTTCGGTAAAGTTCATATTTATATCCAAAAATCTGAGTTTACATTGGCGCGTTATGTTCAGTAGTTCCAAAACATCCGGTGATTTTGCAGAGAGCCACATCAGTTTACAGAAATAGTCATCATAAATGTTGATGAAAATACAAGTGTTATACATGGAATTTTAGATCCACTTCTCCTTAATGCAACCGCTTTGTCAGATTTAAAAAAAACTTTACGGGAAAAGCAAACCATGCAATAATCTGAGTACGGAGCTCAGACGACAAATCAACCCAAAGAGATATCCGCCATGTTGGAGTCAACAGAAGTCAGAAATAGCATTATAAATATTCACTTACCATTGATGATCTTCATCAGATTGCACACCCAGGAATCCCAGTTCCACAATAAATGTTTGTTTTGTTCGATAATGTCCATAATTTATGTCCAAATTCCTCCTTGTTATTTGCGCGTTCAGTACACAATCTAAACTCACGACGCGCGGGCAGGTCCAGGCAAAAGTTCAGACGAAAAGTCATATTACAGTAAAGCATCCTGAGACCATTCATGTGTGGGGTTGCTTCTCAGCCAAGGGAGTGGGCTCACTCACAATTTTGCCTAAGAACACAGCCATGAATAAAGAATGGTACCAACATATCCTACGAGAGCAACTTCACCCAATCATCCAGGAACAGTTTGGTGACGAACAATGCCTTTTCCAGCATGATGGAGCACCCTGCCATAAGGCAAAAGTGATAACTAAGTGGCTCGGGGAACAAAACATCGATATTTTGGGTCCATGGCCAGGAAACTCCCCAGAACTTAAACCCATTGAGAACGTGTTGTCAATCCTCAAGAGGCGGGTGGACAAACAAAACCCCACAAATTCTGACAAACTCGAAGCATTGCTTATGCAAGAATGGGCTGCCATCAGTCAGGATGTGGTCCAGAAGTTAATTGACAGCATGCCAGGGCGGATTGCAGAGGTCTTGAAAAAAAAGGGTCAACACTGCAAATATTGACTCTTTACATCAACTTCATGTAATTGTCAATAAAAGCCTTTGACACTTATGAAAAGCTAAAAAAAAATATCTAAAGACACTGAAGCAGCAAACTTTGTGAAAATTTATATTTGTGTCATTCTCAAATCTTTTGGCCACGACTGTACAGCTGCCGATGAGCAGTAGGTAAAACAAAATGGATGGTATTTTGTAATACTAAACACTAAAAACCACATTATTACTACTTGGAAGGACATTCTATAGAGTAAGTCAAAACTTACGAATATCTGGGAGTTTGGGTGGATGAGAAGTTGAGCTTCACCACCCATGTAGAGAACCTTGTCAGGAATATCAAGCTGCGTATTGAGTTGATTAACCTGTTTGGGATAGGGGGCAGTATTTTCACGTCCGGGTTTGAAAAGCGTGCCCAAAGTAAACTGCCTGCTACTTAGGCCCAGAAGCTAGGATATGCATATAATAGATTTGGATAGAAAACACTCTAAAGTTTCTAAAACTGTTAAAATAATGTCTGTGAGTATAACATAACTTATTTGGCAGGCGAAACCCCGAGGACAAACCATCCAGGAATTCTTTTTTTTGAGTTCAGTGTGTTTGCTATTGGTTTTCTAATGGGAAACTAGATTTATGAGGCACCTGGTTGCAGTTCCTTTGGCTTCCACTAGATGTCAAGTCTTTAGAAATTGGTTGATGTTTTTCCTTTGAGAAATTAAGAAGTAGGGCTGTTCAGACTGAGTGTCAAGCCAAGTGGACTCTTTTGTTTGGTCCGCGCAACCTGGAACTCGCTCCACTTTGATTTTATCCGCTATTGAACACAGTATATTCCGTCTTAAATTGTATTGATTATTTACGTTTTAGGATACCTAAAGTTGGATTAGGAAAGTTGTTTGAAATGTTTGGACCAAGTTTACAGGTAACTTATTAGATAATTTGTAGTCATGTTGGGCGAGTTGGAACCGGTGTATTTCTGAATCAAACGCGCCAAATAAATGGACATTTTGGGGATATAACAAAGGAATTTATCGAACAAAAGGACCATTTGTGATGTTTATGGGACATTTTGGAGTGCCAACAGAAGAAGATCTTCAAAGGTAAGGCATGAATTATATCGTTATTTCTGACTTGTGTCGCACCTCCCTGGTTGAAAATGATTTGTATGATGAGGCCCTGTCCTCAGATAATCGCATGGTTTGCTTTCGCCGTAAAGCCTTTTTGAAATCTGAAATGGCGGCTGGATTAACAAGAAGTTAAGCTTTATTTTAGTGTATTGCACTTGTGATTTTATGAAAGTTAAATATTTCAAAAAATATAATTCCGCTAGCGGAACGTCTAGCCTTAACAGGTTTTAAGTGTCCTTTCATTACTCAGCCCCCTGGTCTTGGAATTCCCTCCAAGCCAACCTAAAGCCACAAGTCTGGTGACCCTGGAGTTCAAAGGTCAAATACAGTAGATGAGCAGGTTGTTGAGACATGTAGTTGTTTCTAATTGCCACTAGTTTGCGTTACCTTATGTAAGGAAGCATGTCGTTTTACTTCACACACACCACACATGTCTGCAGACACACACACACACCACACACACACACACACACACATCCACAGTTTGTTTGCTGTTGTGTTTGTGCTGTTGCCATTGTTTTTTTTAATCCCCCGTCTCCACAAGAAGCCTATTGCCTCTTGCCAGGTCGTTGATGCAATTAAGAATTTGTTCTTAATTGACTAGCCTGGTTAAATAAAGGTGAAATAAAAAACATTCTGCCATCTTAGGAACTTCAGGTTTGGCGCAACAGGGCTGGCATTGTAAACCTGTCTGCTGGAACTTCTGGATGGCCTCCAGTATCTGCAATGCAGTTCTGCCAGAACCCTCTCTGGGCCAGGATGGAGGAGAGTCTCGTTGAAATCTTGAATGAGAGGCTTGGTCAGCAGATTATGCGGATCCAAGATGATGGGGTGCATAGCATCCATCTCCAGGTGCTCTGCTCTGTGCAGTCTACCACCAACTCAGAGGATTCCTGAATCTTTATCGTCCTCAGCAGACAAGGGACCCAGACGACTGTTAGAGGGTCTAGACCAGTTTGACCTATTCAGGAAACAATTTCTGAGCTTGCTTCAGGAAGAGGTTCTCTGCAGCTATGTAGTCTGCTACTTTGCTAGGTGAACTGGAAAGTGGATCATCCGCCCCGTGTGGGGATCTAGTTGTTGCCTTTCCATGTATCGAACTTGCTGATATCTGGGAGCTGAGGACTGGAACTGACAGACACATTTACGCAGAAGGCTGATTTCTTCAGTTCGCTGTTGTCAGGCTCTGGGCCAGCAGAAGGCATTGATCGCCACTGATCTTCCGAGTGTTGTAGGAACTCAAGGCCTTGGTGCTATCAATGCGGCCTTCGATGCAGACCTATTTCAAGGTCTTTCCCCAAGTGATGTCATCCGCCGGGTTGTTCGCGGGATCCACATACCTACAATTGGCTACATCTGTAAGGTCCTGAATCTCTGCTACACAAGTTCCTACAAAGACCTTGTATCTACACAATTCTGACATGAGCCAATGAAAGACTGTGGTGGAATCGGACCAGAGGATGACTTGTCCAATGGGCAGGGTGAGTTCTGCTTGGAGGACGCTGGCCAGCTGAGCTCCAGTGAGGGCGGCACTCAGCTCCAAGCGTGGCATCGACAGCTGCTTCTTTAGTGCGACGCGAGACCTGGCCAGAATGAAGGAGATGTGTACCTGCTTCTGGTCATCCACAGTCCGCATGTAGGCAACATAGCCATATGTGGAGGTCCCTGGTCGACTTTGGGGTGTCAGCATATGGTGGCCTGTGACTTCTGGGGAGTTCCATCTGGACCAAGTCAGTAATCTCTTGTTCCCAGACAAGCCATCTATCCAGGAGGCTCTGAGGCTGAAAGGGGTCGTCCCAACCTATTTCTTCTTTCCACAGGTCCTGGACGAGTACCTTGGCTCGGGTTGTGAAAGGCACGATGTAGCCTAGTGGGTCGTATTGACAGACGAGCACGCTGTAGATATTCCTCCTTGTAGGTTCGGAGCGCTCCACATTGCGGTGCTTGTATCTCATGGAGTCTCGGAGGCAGTTTCAACATTTCCCAAGGGTTGGCTCCTGGAGATCCATGCTACTGTGGGATATTCACAGTTCGCTGCTTTCTGATCTGGCCTTGGGGGGTAAGTGCTCAATGACAGCTGGTATGTTACTTGCCCACTGGCGTATCACAAGGCCTCCAGTCTGGAGTAACTGGCGCAGTCCATTGTCGAGGTCTCTTACTTCATCGGCAGAGCGGATGCTTCGAAGGCAGTTGTCAATGTAGAATAACTCTTTCACTGACTTCACAAGGTCTTGGTTGGCCTCTCTGTTGTCCAGAACATGTCTCTGCAGAGAGTAGATGGCACAACAGGGACACCAAGTCATGCCGAATGACAAGAACTGCCCCTTATAGATGCTCGGTTCTTCAGTTTTATTCATGTTCCATCAGATGAAGTGCAGCTCAGGTCTGTTGGCTTGTAAGAGGCGGATCTGGTGAAACATGCCTTTGATGTCACCACTCACAGCTACGGCATGTTGACGGAATCTGAGGAGGACACCGAGCAGGGATGGTCCTAAGGTTGGTCCAGGGAGGAGAAGTGACTGTCCTTTATGCTGGAATGAACAGTTAAACATAATCCTATACTTTCCACTGTGATGGACAATATGGTGGGATATAAACCAGGACTCGGTGGAGCTACCTGCCGTCTCCAGATTCTTGATCTCCTGGCAGTACACCTTGGCGCATAGTGCTAAACGCCATCAACTTCTATCCTAGAGGTGGACGTTATGAGTAGCATCATGGCTTGCTGGTCTTGTTTTGAGCAAGTCACTAGCTTCTCACTCAACTAGGGACGGGTAACGATCTGCCAAAGTTGCTCCACATTTCTGAAGAGCTTGGTGGAAGGCGAAATGGTAGTCGTGAGCAGGTTTTGTTGTTCAGCTGGTGTTGTGTGGACAAAGCTAGTAGGCACTTGCAGTGTCCAGCCGAGTTCAGTGTGGAGAGTGATGGGTCCACCAGGTGAGGCTTTACAGACTGGCTTTATGGGTATCAGGAGGTGATGCATGCCCGAACCAATCAGCAGCAGAGGTTGAGCGTGGTCCACCGGTGGCAAAGGCAGCTTGCAGCGGTGGACATTTCACCTTTGGAGAGCTGCTACTGGGCAGGAGTGTTCGGAAAGGCCTAGGTTGTCTGTGGTGAATGCCTGACGTAGCTGATACTTCTTGAAAGGGGGGGGGGGGACACATCAAAGGTAATTGAGGCACCTTGCAGTTGCACAACATGTTTTGAAACTGTCCTGAGAATGAGAGTCTCAGGCTCAGAAGTGAGGTTTAGCTGAAGAACAGCCTGTGGCAGGATAATGCTACGCTCCGAGCCATCATCGAGCACGGCACGTCTCCAGGACTCCGCCTCCATAGTGAAGTTGGACTTTCACGACCTTCAGCATTACCTTCGGCGAACAGTTCGGCCTGTCCAGGTACACCTTGGTCATAGGGACACTCACAATGAGAAAGCTCTTCTGTTTTTTTTGTATGGTGTCGTGAAGGATCGCTAGGTTCTTCTCTCTCCATGTCTTGCAAGGTTGTCCATCCTTTATCCACTTGAGGATCTGTCCTGTGTTCAGCTTGTTAAAAACTCTTCACGTGTTAAGAAACTGTTCTTTATTGTCACACTGAGGTCAGTATGGCTTGGGATTGGAATTCTCCTTGGATTGAGCAGGCTCCTTGGGACTTGGGTCTTCACTTGTGTTGAAGAGGATTGAAGCAGATTTCTCGCTCTGCTCGTGGTGTTGTAGGCTTTGGTTTTTCCATTTATATTCCGAGGTTGGACATTAGCACGTTAGCACACTGGTGTCACCTGTTTGTGTTACACCTGTTTGTTTTGATTTTAAGTGTTTAGAACCCGTAGACACCATTTTTATATTGGAGGAGGAAATACATTTATGTGGATCCTGTTGTGAAATGGAAGTTGTTATCTGTTTGTTGTGAGCAAACTTGTCCAACAAAAATATAGGATATATTTGTTGTCTTAAGGGGGAAGGTGTTACAGGCTTTGGTTTTTTCATACATTTTTTCGAGGTTTGGATGTTAGCATGTTAGCACGTTGGGCACCAATTGGTGTCAACTCATTACTAAGTATGTGTTACACCTGTGCTGGCTTGTCAACTCATTAGTCAGAAGGCATAGGTTATATTTAAGAGCGGCTGGCCCAGTGCTCCAGTTGGCTTGAGTTTTGGTGGAGGGTTAACGCCTTTAGTTGGCTCTCCCTATTTAGATTTATTAATTTTTTCCAGAGCTGTATGTATGCCAGTGCCCAGAATCTATTTCGATATAGAGAGCAGATGCAGCACAAAATGTTGTGGTATAAAGTCTCAGTACAGACACTTGCTGTCAATGATGTTATCATGACATCACAATGCTCAATTGAGACGTCACTTTTCTGACATGGTGATGAATACCTGAGATCCAGAATCTGAACATTCAGATGTAACAATTTGCACATTGTGACATTATTGTGGAACTCTATATACAATTTTCACACGTGAGGGGGAGTTCTCATAGACCACCAACAAAAATACTTGATATTTACATGTTGCTTACGAGTGCATTCCACACTACTTTTGGATTATAATTGGATTGTAATAGAATGTTTGTGTCATTATCACCAATCAACTGCATTATATTTAAAAAACACTTAAACATCAACTAGTAAGAATACACTTTGGCTATCTTTGCTACCAGCCTAAGTCAATAAACGTAAGCATTCTATCTAACAACTGCTGCATACAAAATAGGTATTTTGCAAAAGATCACAACCAAATATAATCTTAGTGACTGTTATTGTGGAAGTTACCACCAGGCACTCCTAATCTAACTTAAATAAATCATTCTTTATTATCAGCAAGCTGGAGAGGTTCCAACAAATTCAATGCACCAAGTAGTACACGTCTGTCAGGAGCTCTCCCGGGGCAGTCCCATTAGTTCTCTTATATATGGCTATACTCAAAAAAATTCATAGGCATGGTTCATAGTGTTGGTTCCTGCATGTGACTGGCACTGTCTCTTGTTTAATTTATAGAACATATTCTGGGCGTTCTGAAAAAAAGGTCTGAAGAGGGGGTCATGACCATCTCCCCCACATATCTTTACCGAGCACCTACAGGAACCAATGATTGTATGAGACAAGATGTACAATTCAAGGCTATATCAACATTTCCCTCACACTGTTCAAGCAATCATCAAAAACACATTTTAAGCGTATGAGAACACCCCAAAAATGTTTTGTTTAGAATTAGCAATTACATAAATAGGCTTTGTTGAATAGGCAAAGATGGCGAACAGCAATTGTTTACCACCACGATGGCCGTTGTTTAGGGAACTACTTGTTTATGATGTTAAAGGAGAATTTGTCACGACTGTCGACTTCCTCCTCGTCTGAGGAGGAGAAGTTAGAAGGATCGGAGGACCAATATGCAGCGTGGTATGTGTTCATCTTGATTTTAATAGAAAGAGAACACTTTACGAAACTAATACAAAAACAATAAACGACGACCGTGAAGCTAAATAACAAATAGTGCTGACACTAAACACTACACATAGACAATCACCCACAACCCACAATACAAAACAGGCTACCTAAATATGGTTCCCAATCAGAGACAACGCAAAACACCTGTCTCTGATTGAGAACCATATCAGGCCAAACCCATAGAAATAGACAAACCAGACATACAACATAGAATGCCCACTCAGATCACACCCTGACCAAACAAAACATAAAACATACAAAGCAAACTATGGTCAGGGCGTGACAGAATTTCACTATTTAGGACCCCAATCTGTATATTTTTTTAGGGAAATTGCAAGCTATAGAAGGTTACAATTGTTTCACTTGTTTTTGAGAAACTTACCCCAACAGCAATTGATTTCCTGAGCCTCATTCTGGAGATTTAGGGTGTCCAAGAACATGAACAAAGGCTCCAAAAAGACACAAATATGTATTTCCTCAAACTGTAAAGCTCTCAGTATTGTGCTGCAAGTCTTTAGATGTTGTACAAATGAAATTGTGTCATATCGAACTTTATCCACAACGTTATAATCCATTTTGATGAACTTGAGCGATAATTCCTGGCACGCGCATATTGGCATGCGTGCCTGCACTTCCTTGTTCCTCTCGCTACTGCATGCCTGAAGTAGTACTTGTTGTTAGGTTATTTGCTGAATATTGCTGAAAATGGTTCGCAGATGTGCAATCCCAACATGTGACAACACAATGATAAAATATAATCCGATCATTTTTCACGGACTTCCTTTGGACGACCCATATTTACTTAGGCTTTGTTTGGCTAGTTGTTCTGCAAAGACGCATAAACACTCCCATCCACTGTAGACGTTGTGCGTTAGATCTACGGGTTTGTAGCGAGCATTTCTCTGATGACGACTTCTGTAAACCACCAAACAACAAGACCATCCTTGTTATAAAACATACAGTGCCTTCGGAAAGTATTCAGACCGCTTGACTTTTTCCACATTTTGTTACGTTACAGCCTTATTCTAAAATGTATTAAATAAATAAAAATCCCCAGCAATCTTCACACAATAACCCATAATGACAAAGTGAAAACAGGGTTTTAGAAGTTGTTGCTAATTTATAAAAAACAAAACAAAAATACCTAATTTACATAAGTATTCAGACCCTTTGCTGTGAGACTCGAAATTAAATTGAGCTCAGATGCATCCTGTTTCCGTTGATCATCCTTGAGATGTTTCTACACCTTGATTGGAGTCCACCTGTGGTACATTCAATTGATTGGACATGATTTGGAAAGACACACACTTGTCTATATAAGGTCCCACAGCTAACAGTGCATGTCAGAGCAAAAACCAAGTCATGAGGTCGAAGGAATTGTCCGTAGAGCTCCAAGACAGGAATGTGTCGAGGCACAGATCTGGGGAAGGGTACCAAAAAATGTCTGCAGCATTGAAGGTCCTCCTGGGTCCAATTGCAAATCAACCCTAGACCATGTTTCTAACGCACTTGTGAAGATATGAGAGGATTTGATTGTATACTGTAAGCAATATGGTGAACCTTCCACCTAGTCTACCAGAGGGAAAGGTGGTGGAGTTATTACCATATTAATAGCACCTGTCAAATCATTTCAGATCTACCCAAGTGCATAGAGCATAGGGTCCGTTTGTGTTTGAGCTGAGTTTACCTTGTAATAGAGTGCCATAGAGGCAGGAGCTTGTCAACAACTAAAACACCACATATAAGGAAAAAAGCAAGAATCGTTTTCTAACTGATTTCAGACAGCAACATAACACGGTCACATTAGCCTGTTAATGTTTGTTAATCAATGATCAGCAGTTAGCTTATCTTCACCACATGCATTTCATTGTTATTTTGTTTAACTCCAGTCCTCATAGCCTGCATTGCTGTCGAGTGTGAGTAGGTACTTCATGAAATAGTTCCGATGAAATAAAATGTAAACTGCGCCCAAATCCAGGGAAGAATCGGTGATCTCGCTTAAAAGAAATGACTTGCACACCCAATCTTCTTCACCCAGACAAGCAATGAGATGAAAGAAGGGGAGAACACAGACCATACCCTGAATCTCAAATCCCGGCTAGGCCTAGACCCTATCTCCTAGGCACTCTAAGAGGATTGAAAGCTATATGGTTGAAGAATGGGGCAGTGTAGGCTACCACTGCCTTCGAGGACAGGAATTTTGTAGTTCATGGAGTAGAGGACACACTTCTGCACTGCAGAATCATAAGATTGAGCCCCCCTTCAGTTGATCCCACTCTCTCAATACATTGGCAGTAGCGATGCAAAGCCTACTATGTGAGGCCTACGGTATAAGAGGCAGTATTAAGACTCACATAGCATATGCTGTGCTACAGTATTCCATCTCTCTATAACAGTGGAGGCTGGTGACTTGCAAAATTGAGGAGGATGGGAGACCCACGGTATAGGTGTGGACAGCACAGAGACGACAAAGCGTGTTTAAAAATTCATGAAAGACCAATTATTTTAACCTAAAGCGTTTAATAGAGACATTCATAGTAAAATATCGACTAGGAGTATAGCGACTCGAAGTATCCGGGCTACTGAAGTGTTGGTATGACATCATAATGTACAGATTCTATTTCACCAAAGGTTCCATTGGTGATGTCGCAATGCATGCAACAACAATGGAGATAAAATATCACTCTGCATAATCGTCTTTGTGTGTATCTGGTGTATGGCTTGCCTCATGCTTCACAGCACTGGGAAAGCAGCAGCTAGTTATCAATGCAAATTGCAATCAGAGGAGCTGATCTGAGAGAAAGGATAATTACTCCATTATGGCTGTTACCAAAGTGTGTGTGCCTGTGTGTGTGTGTGTGTGTGCGTGCGCAAGCATGCTTGCGTGCGTGGGGCTCTCTGCTTAATAGAGGGGCTCGATTTATGGAGCGTCCTGCCCACCAGACCTTAGTAACCATCTCCAGCTAAAGTTATGATATAATTTTATCTTCTGGAACTGAATTTGGCGGCTATTAAAAAGTACTGTCATGGACAGATGGCCCATGGCTGTTATTGTAATAACTTTGGAGAGGAGCTACTGTGGATATTTTACTGACCGTCTCTGCTCTCAAACAACCTCTTTCCCCCAATCCAAAATCCTCCCCCTGGGCCTAAGCACTTCTTGTAGATGTGATAGGAAAGTATAGATAAAGGGGCTCATTGTGTATGAGGAAAGGCTACTACTGTTCACCTTACACGTCAACAGAATAATGATGAGAAGTAGTGTAATTTCAATATTTTTGACGTAACGAGCTAGTATTTATTAATCATTGAAATTCATTTACCTGCCCCATTTTGTCCATACACACATTCTGGTCAGCTTGAAATGTGTGTCTGTGTAAGTGTGTGTGTGTGTGGGTGTGTTTGTGTGGTTGTGTGTGCACGTGTGTTCACCGTTAGATGGATACTCAGAGAAAGTGATAGAGGACACGGAGCGAGGACGAGCATAGCAGTGAAGAAGAGCAACAGATGCATGAGGAGAGAGAGAGAGATGAAAAATGGAAGGACAGAAAAGCAATAGAGAGAGTGATGACAGGATTAGACAGAGATTGAGTGAGAGAGAAAATGAAGAGATAACGAGAGGACTCGAGAAGCAACGTAGGGATTGATGGAAAGACGGCGAAAGATGGATGGGGCGAGAAGGGAGGGCGAGAAGGATGGGTGAATCCACGCATGGATCAGACAGATGTATGAAAGAGAGGTGTATGGAAGCTTTTACAGAACCAGTGAGGAAGCTGCGAAGATAGTCTGAAGATCCTACACCTAATAGCCCCTGCCTCAAGTACAAGAGTGTACAAGAGTGTGCAAAAGTACAACACAAATCCCACATCACTATAATAATAAAAATAATATTAATCACACAATAAATGTGACAGATCTCTTTAACAGTAGTCCACTCGGTTTCCCTCATAATGGAAGTAACGCACACGCACACACACACACACACGCACGCACACACACACACACACACACACACACACACACACACACACACACACACACACACACACACACACACACACACACACACACACACACACACACACACACACACACACACACACACACACACACACAGATGATAAATAGTATTGTTTAACATATAAAGTCACACCAAGGTGAGAGGCTAGGCGTCTGTCCTCAAACCCACACCCACCCACACCCACCCATCTCAAGCCCCACCCCTTCCCACTAAGAAAGCAGTCACACTGACCACCCTTATTAAAATGGTTATTCAGTTGTCCCCATAGAACACTTTTGGAGAAAAAAGTCCAATTGCGAGAGAGAGAAAGAGAGAGAGAGAGAGAGAGAGAGAGAGAGAGAGAGAGAGAGAGAGAGAGAGAGAGAGAGAGAGAGAGAGAGAGAGAGAGAGAGAGAGAGAGACACACAGAGAGTCACGCCTTGACCTTAAGAGATCCTTTTATTTCTCTATTTGGTTAGGTCATGGTGTGATGAGGGTGGGCATTCTACTTTTTCGTTTCTATGTTGGACTGGTATGGTTCATACCAGTCCACACGAGGGGTGAACCAGAGCCAGTCCACACGGGGTGGTCGGCGGAGCCGAGGGTTGAACCAGAGCCAGTCCACACGGGGTGGTCGGCGGAGCCGAGGTGTGAACCAGAGCCAGTCCACACGGGGTGGTCGGCGGAGCCGAGGGTTGAACCAGAGCCAGTCCACACGGGGTGGTCGGCGGAGCCGAGGTGTGAACCAGAGCCAGTCCACACGGGGTGGTCGGCGGAGCCGAGGGTTGAACCAGAGCCAGTCCACACGGGGTGGTCGGCGGAGCCGAGGTGTGAACCAGAGCCAGTCCACACGGGGTGGTCGGCGGAGCCGAGGGTTGAACCAGAGCCAGTCCACACGGGGTGGTCGGCGGGAGCCGAGGGTTGAACCAGAGCCAGTCCACACGGGGTGGTCGGCGGAGCCGAGGTGTGAACCCAAGCCAGTCCACACGGAGTGGTCGGCGGAGCCGAGGGTTGAACCAGAACCAGTCCACACTGAGTGGTCGGCGGAGCCGAGGGGTGAACCAGAGCCAGTCCACACGGGGTGGTCGGCGGAGCCGAGGGTTGAACCAGAACCAGTCCACACGGAGTGGTCAGCGGAGCAGAGGGGTGAACCAGAGCCAGTCCACACGGGGTGGTCGGCGGAGCCGAGGGTTGAACCAGAACCAGTCCACGCGGAGTGATCGGCGGAGCCGAGGGGTGAACCAGAGCCAGTCCACACGGGGTGGTCGGCAGAGCCGAGGGGTGAACCAGAGCCAGTCCACACGGGGTGGTCGGCAGAGCCGAGGGGTGAACCAGAGCCAGTCCACACGGGGTGGTCGGCGGAGCCGAGGGGTGAACCAGAGCCAGTCCACACGGGGTGGTCGGCGGAGCCGAGGGGTGAACCAGAGCCAGTCCACACGGGGTGGTCGGCGGAGCCGAGGGGTGAACCAGAGCCAGTCCACACGGGGTGGTCGGCGGAGCAGAGGGGTGAACCAGAGCCAGTCCACACGGGGTGGTCGGCGGAGCCGAGGGGTGAACCAGAGCCAGTCCACACGGGGTGGTCGGCGGAGCCGAGGGGTGAACCAGAGACAGTCCACACGGGGTGGTCGGCGGAGCCGAGGTTTGAACCAGAGCCAGACCACACGGGGTGGTCGGCGGAGCCGAGGGTTGAACCAGAGCCAGTCCACACGGGGTGGTCGGCGGAGCAGAGGGGTGAACCAGAGCCAGTCCACACTGGGCGGTCGGCGGAGCCGAGGGGTGAACCAGAGCCAGACCACACGGGGTGGTCGGCGGAGCCGAGGGTTGAACCAGAGCCAGTCCACACGGGGTGGTCGGCTGAGCCGAGGGTTGAACCAGAGCCAGACCACACGGGGTGGTCGGCGGAGCCGAGTGTTGAACCAGAGCCAGTCCACACGGGGTGGTCGGCGGAGCAGAGGGGTGAACCAGAGCCAGTCCACACGGGGCGGTCGGCGGAGCCGAGGGGTGAACCAGAGCCAGTCCACACGGGGTGGTCGGCGGAGCCGAGGTGTGAACCCAAGCCAGTCCACACGGAGTGGTCGGCGGAGCCGAGGGTTGAACCAGAACCAGTCCACACTGAGTGGTCGGCGGAGCCGAGGGGTGAACCAGAGCCAGTCCACACGGGGTGGTCGGCGGAGACGAGGGTTGAACCAGAACCAGTCCACACGGAGTGGTCAGCGGAGCAGAGGGGTGAACCAGAGCCAGTCCACACGGGGTGGTCGGCGGAGCCGAGGGTTGAACCAGAACCAGTCCACGCGGAGTGATCGGCGGAGCCGAGGGGTGAACCAGAGCCAGTCCACACGGGGTGGTCGGCAGAGCCGAGGGGTGAACCAGAGCCAGTCCACACGGGGTGGTCGGCAGAGCCGAGGGGTGAACCAGAGCCAGTCCACACTGGGCGGTCGGCGGAGCCGAGGGGTGAACCAGAGCCAGACCACACGGGGTGGTCGGCGGAGCCGAGGGTTGAACCAGAGCCAGTCCACACGGGGTGGTCGGCGGAGCCGAGGGTTGAACCAGAGCCAGACCACACGGGGTGGTCGGCGGAGCCGAGTGTTGAACCAGAGCCAGTCCACACGGGGTGGTCGGCGGAGCAGAGGGGTGAACCAGAGCCAGTCCACACGGGGCGGTCGGCGGAGCCGAGGGGTGAACCAGAGCCAGTCCACACGGGGTGGTCGGCGGAGCCGAGGTGTGAACCCAAGCCAGTCCACACGGAGTGGTCGGCGGAGCCGAGGGTTGAACCAGAACCAGTCCACACTGAGTGGTCGGCGGAGCCGAGGGGTGAACCAGAGCCAGTCCACACGGGGTGGTCGGCGGAGCCGAGGGTTGAACCAGAACCAGTCCACACGGAGTGGTCAGCGGAGCAGAGGGGTGAACCAGAGCCAGTCCACACGGGGTGGTCGGCGGAGCCGAGGGTTGAACCAGAACCAGTCCACGCGGAGTGATCGGCGGAGCCGAGGGGTGAACCAGAGCCAGTCGACACGGGGTGGTCGGCGGAGCCGAGGGGTGAACCAGAGCCGAGGGGTGAACCAGAGCCAGTCCACACGGGGTGGTCGGCAGAGCCGAGGGGTGAACCAGAGCCAGTCCACACGGGGTGGTCGGCGGAGCCGAGGGGTGAACCAGAGCCAGTCCACACGGGGTGGTCGGCGGAGCCGAGGGGTGAACCAGAGCCAGTCCACACGGGGTGGTCGGCGGAGCCGAGGGGTGAACCAGAGCCAGTCCACACGGGGTGGTCGGCGGAGCAGAGGGGTGAACCAGAGCCAGTCCACACGGGGTGGTCGGCGGAGCCGAGGGGTGAACCAGAGCCAGTCCACACGGGGTGGTCGGCGGAGCCGAGGGGTGAACCAGAGCCAGTCCACACGGGGTGGTCGGCGGAGCCGAGGGTTGAACCAGAGCCAGACCACACGGGGTGGTCGGCGGAGCCGAGGGTTGAACCAGAGCCAGTCCACACGGGGTGGTCGGCGGAGCAGAGGGGTGAACCAGAGCCAGTCCACACTGGGCGGTCGGCGGAGCCGAGGGGTGAACCAGAGCCAGACCACACGGGGTGGTCGGCGGAGCCGAGGGTTGAACCAGAGCCAGTCCACACGGGGTGGTCGGCGGAGCCGAGGGTTGAACCAGAGCCAGACCACACGGGGTGGTCGGCGGAGCCGAGTGTTGAACCAGAGCCAGTCCACACGGGGTGGTCGGCGGAGCAGAGGGGTGAACCAGAGCCAGTCCACACGGGGCGGTCGGCGGAGCCGACGGGTGAACCAGAGCCAGTCCACACGGGGTGGTCGGCGGAGCCGAGGGTTGAACCAGAGCCAGTCCACACGGGGTGGTCGGCGGAGCCGAGGGTTGAACCAGAGCCAGACCATACGGGGTGGTCGGCGGAGCCGAGTGTTGAACCAGAGCCAGTCCACACGGGGTGGTCGGCGGAGCCGAGGGTTGAACCAGAGCCAGACCACACGGGGTGGTCGGCGGAGCCGAGTGTTGAACCAGAGCCAGTCCACACGGGGTGGTCGGCGGAGCAGAGGGGTGAACCAGAGCCATACCACACGGGGCGGTCGGCGGAGCCGAGGGGTGAACCAGAGCCAGTCCACACGGGGTGGTCGGCGGAGCCGAGGGTTGAACCAGAGCCAGTCCACACGGGGTGGTCGGCGGAGCAGAGGGGTGAACCAGAGCCAGTCCACACGGGGTGGTCGGCGGAGCCGAGGGTTGAACCAGAGCCAGTCCACACGGGGTGGTCGGCGGAGCCGAGGGGTGAACCAGAGCCAGTCCACACGGGGTGGTCGGCGGAGCCGAGGGGTGAACCAGAGCCAGTCCACACGGGGTGGTCGGCGGAGCAGAGGGGTGAACCAGAGCCAGTCCACACGGGGCGGTCGGCGGAGCCGAGGGGTGAACCAGAGCCAGCCCACACGGGGTGGTCGGCGGAGCCGAGGGGTGAACCAGAGCCAGTCCACACGGGGTGGTCGGCGGAGCTGAGGGGTGAACCAGAGCCAGTCCACACGGGGCGGAGGGGTGAACCAGAGCCAGTCCACACGGGGTGGTCGGTGGAGCCAAGGGTTGAACCAGAGCCAGTCTGGGAGAGGAAGGTGAACTTGGAGGGGAGTGAAGGGAGTGAATCAGAGACAGTTAAGGAGTTGATGGGGAAATTGGAGGAGAGAGTTATGAGAGAATAAAATAAATAAAATAAAATGAAAGTATATTTGTCACGTGCGCCGAATACAACAGGTGTAGACCTTACAGTGAAATTCTTACTTACAGGCTCTAACCAATGGTGCGGGAAAAAAAGGTATGTGTGTGTGTGTGTAGGTAAGTAAAGAAATAAAACAACAGTAAAAAGACATTTGAAAAAAGAGTAGCAAGCTATATACAGACACCTGTTAGTCAAGCTTATTGTGGTAGTATGTACATGTAGGTATCGTTAAAGTGACTATGCATATATGATGAACAGAGAGTAGCAGAAGCGTAAAAAGAGGGGATGGCGGGTGGTGGGACGAGCGTGATCACACAGTCGTCCGGAACAGCTGATGCTCTCATGCATGCCTCAGTGTTGTTTGCCTCGAAGCGAGCACAGAAGTGATTTAGCTCTTCTGGTAGGCTCGTGTCACTGGGCAGCTCGCGGTTGTGCTTCCCTTTGTAGTCTGTAATAGTTTGCAAGATCTGCCACAGAGAGCTGTTGTGTTGGTGCATGACGCACGACATTCGCACTAAGGAGCGTGTTCTCAGATTAATTCCACCTGAGTCAGCTCTCTGTACTTGTCCTGAGGAGCGTGCTAGCCGTCTGGTGAAGACTGTGCTGGCCCCACGCACCAGGTCTCCAGTATGCCTCCCCAGCCCTGCACGTCCTGTGCCAGCTCTCCGCATTCGCTTTGAGGAGCGTGTTATCGTTCCGGTACAATGTGTGCCGGTTCTACGCACCGTGTCTCCAGTGCGCCTCCACAGCCCGGTACGTCCTGTGCCAGCTCCCTGCACTTGCCGTACGAGGGTTGTCATCTGTTCAGGACACGTTGTGCCAGCTCTACGCTCCAGACCTCCAGTGCGCCCCCACAGCCCGGTACGTCCTGTGCCGGCTCCACGCTCCAGGCCTCCTGTACGTCTCCCCAGCCCGGTACGTCCTGTGCCAGCTCCACGCACCAGGCCTCCTGTGTGTCTCCCCAGCCCGGTACGTCCTGTGCCAGCTCCACGCACCAGGCCTCCTGCGACGGTCTGCAGTCCAGAGCCTCCAGCGACGGTCGGCAGTCCGTAGCCTCCGGCGACGATCCACGGTCCGGAGTCCCCGGCGACAATCCACGGTCCGGTTCCTCCGGCGGCGATCCACGGTCCGGAGTCCCCGGCGACGATCTACGGTCCGGAGTCCCCGGCGACGATCCACGGTCCGGAGCCTCCGGCGACGATCCACAGTCCGGAGTCCCCAGCGACGATCCACGGTCCGGAGTCCCCGGCGACGATCTACGGTCCGGAGTCCCCGGCGACGATCTACGGTCCGGAGTCCCCGGCGACGATCTACGGTCTGGAGTCCCCGGCGACGATCCACGGTCCGGAGCCTCCGGCGACGATCCACGGTCCGGTTCCTCCTCTTAGAGAGCCTTTTTATTTCTCTATTTGGTTAGGTCAGGGTGTGATTAGGGTGGGCATTCTAGTTTTTCGTTTCTATGTTGGCCTGGTATGGTTCCCAATCAGAGGCAGCTGTCTATCGTTGTCTCTGATTGGGGATCATTATTAAATACAATGTGGAACTCTACGCACGCTGCGCCTTGGTCCACTCATTGCAACGATTGTGTGTGTGTGTGAGAGAGAGAGAGAGAGAGAGAGAGAGAGAGAGAGAGAGAGAGAGAGAGAGAGAGAGAGAGAGAGAGAGAGAGAGAGAGAGAGAGAGAGAGAGAGAGAGAGAGAGAGACACCCTTCAGAAGCCCATTAAAATAATAACTGGAGAGTCAATTATATTGGAGGGAACCTGGATGTTTGCTGTTCTCTTTGTGGCAAAATAAATAATGTTCCTCTCGCTGCGAAATTACTCTGCTTCTTATAAATTGTAGGAAACAAATAAGGGAAATATATTTCAGGTCAGGATATCACAACCCATTGTCCAGGACTCCAGGGGTTTACCAATTGAATGGATATTTGACTA
The DNA here is from genome assembly GCF_016432855.1 of Salvelinus namaycush. Taxonomy (NCBI): domain Eukaryota; kingdom Metazoa; phylum Chordata; class Actinopteri; order Salmoniformes; family Salmonidae; genus Salvelinus; species Salvelinus namaycush. Next base: position 37,074,502 of record NC_052317.1, read on the forward strand.
AAACAGATGTTCAGATAGAAACTCATGCCAAACTGTCGCTGTCCACTGCCACGTGGTGCTGACCGTCCACATTTCCTATAGGTTTCTCTAACATCCATTTCACCTTCTGAGGGCTGGTGATGTCAGCAGCACACACACACACAGCTATGTCTTACTATACCTGTTAGGACTTTTTGGGCACCAACAATTGGTTCCCATTCAAAATCCTATATTCCCTAACCCCTAAACCTTAACCCTAATTCCAACCCTAAAACCAACCCCTAACCCGAAAATAGCCTTTTTACAAGTCAGGACAGGGAAAATGTTAGTTGGTTTATTATTCTTGTGAGGACTTTTGGTACTGAGAGTAAAATGTGACAGACACACACACATGTTGTGTGTGTGTGTGTGAGTGTGTGTGGGTCTGTGGGTCTGTGTGTCTGTGTATGTGTGTCTGTGTGTCTGTGTATGTGTGTCTGTCTGTGTGTCTGTTTGTCTGTGTGTTTGTGTGTCTGTGTGTCTGTGTGTGTATCACACGTTCTCTCGGGCCCCCGAAGGGACTAGAGACACCAAGGTATCTCTCTCTCCATCCATCCCCCTCTCACTCACTTCCCCATCACTGCAGGGAAGCGAGAGAAGGAATCAGCTGACAGATAGAGAAAACATTGTCATTCTCCTCCATTCCTCACTAAGATGAATGCGTTTTCCTCCTCCAGTCTTTTCTAAGTGAGAGAGTGCAAAAGGTAGGATGTCTAAGGGATGGAGAGAGTGCAAAAGGTAGGATGTCTAAGGGATGGAGAGAGTGCAAAAGGTAGGATGTCTAAGGGATGGAGAGAGTGCAAAAGGTAGGATGTCTAAGGGATGGAGAGAGTGCAAAAGGTAGGATGTCTAAGGGATGGAGAGAGTGCAAAAGGTAGGATGTCTAAGGGATGGAGAGAGTGCAAAAGGTAGGATGTCTAAGGGATGGAGAGACTGCAAAAGGTAGGATGTCTAAGGGATGGAGAGAGTGCAAAAGGTAGGATGTCTAAGGGATGGAGAGACTGCAAAAGGTAGGATGTCTAAGGGATGGAGAGAGTGCAAAAGGTAGGATGTCTAAGGGATGGAGAGACTGCAAAAGGTAGGATGTCTAAGGGATGGAGAGAGTGCAGATGGTAGGATGTCTAAGGGATGGAGAGAGTGCAGATGGTAGGATGTCTAAGGGATGGAGAGAGTGCAAAAGGTAGGATGTCTAAGGGATGGAGAGACTGCAAAAGGTAGGATGTCTAAGGGATGGAGAGAGTGCAGATGGTAGGATGTCTAAGGGATGGAGAGAGTGCAAAAGGTAGGATGTCTAAGGGATGGAAAGAGTGCAAAAGGTAGGATGTCTAAGGGATGGAGAGAGTGCAGATGGTAGGATGTCTAAGGGATGGAGAGAGTGCAAAAGGTAGGATGTCTAAGGGATGGAGAGAGTGCAAAAGGTAGGATGTCTAAGGGATGGAGAGAGTGCAGATGGTAGGATGTCTAAGGGATGGAGAGAGTGCAGATGGTAGGATGTCTAAGGGATGGAGAGAGTGCAAAAGGTAGGATGTCTAAGGGATGGAGAGAGTGCAGATGGTAGGATGTCTAAGGGATGGAGAGAGTGCAGATGGTAGGATGTCTAAGGGATGGAGAGAGTGCAGATGGTAGGATGTTTAAGGGATGGAGAGAGTGCAGATGGTAGGATGTCTAAGGGATGGAGAGAGTGCAGATGGTAGGATGTCTAAGGGATGGAGAGAGTGCAGATGGTAGGATGTCTAAGGGATGGAGAGAGTGCAGATGGTAGGATGTCTAAGGGATGGAGAGAGTGCAGATGGTAGGATGTCTAAGGGATGGAGAGAGTGCAGATGGTAGGATGTCTAAGGGATGGAGAGAGTGCAGATGGTAGGATGTCTAAGGGATGGAGAGAGTGCAGATGGTAGGATGTCTAAGGGATGGGAAGGTACCTAGTCAACCCCAGCTGTGTATCTGTAGACTGTAGCTCAACCATACTGATGAGAAGGCTTGGATGTTGTACTACTCTGTCATATAGCTTCAGCATCAATAACAGTTGTGCAAAAGTGGATGAAGTTGCCTTGGGGGAAGAGGGAAGGAGTTTACATGTGCTTGTGTGTGTGTGTGTGTGTGTGTGTGTGTGTGTGTGTGTGTGTGTGTGTGTGTGTGTGTGTGTGTGTGTGTGTGTGTGTGTGTGTGTGTGTGTGTGTGTGTGTGTGTGTTTGTGTGTATGTATGTGCCTTAGGTGAAGAGAGCTGAGTGATGGGTGGTTCTAGAGGGCAGGTGTGATTGGTAAAGCCATTTGAGTGACAGGTGGATTGGCAATTTATAACCGCCTCAGGGACAGATAGTCTGACAAGTAGTCTGTTAGCTTCAGTCTATGACCACCCTATCCCCTGTATATAGCCCCGCTATTGTTATTTACTGCTGCTCTTTAATTATTTGTTATTCTTATCTCTTACTTTTTTTTGTTGTATTTTCTGAAAACTGCATTGTAGGTTAACGGCTTGTAAGTAAGCATTTCACTGTAAAGTCAACACCTGTTGTATTCAGCATTTCACTGTAAGGTCTACACCTGTTGTATTCAGCATTTCACTGTAAGGTCTACACCTGTTGTATTCGGCGCATGTGACAAATAACATTTGTTTGATTCAGTCAGTGTTGCAAACACTCCCATGGGATAAAGCAGCAGTCACAACCCTGATACCGAGGTCCACACTGCTGTCAATATGCATATCATGCATTTATAAAGTGTTATGAACAGTTATGAAGGCTTATTGCACTATGGGGTGATATAAGTGACTATTCATCAGTTTATTAGATGCCGTACACACAGGTGGTCCACACAAAAATGTTACTGAAAGATTTAATGACCCCAGCACTTCTGATATGGTGCTGTGATCCATAGAGCATCGTAAAGAAAATACTGTTCCAGCTAAATGAAGACTTCATATGGAGCTTTGAAATATGGAAGTCTTCAAGTCATAAATCACAACTGTCTAAATTATCTGAGTAAAACTGTTGCCTCTTTCTATCTCCCTCCTTTCTCTCTTTCTCCTCTCTCTCTTTCTCCTCTCTCTCTTTCTAGCTCTGTCACATTCCCTCCCGTCAAATACTTCTCCTCTCTCTGCATTCCTTCTCTAACTCTCTTTCTCTCACCATCTCGTAATGTCTCTCTTTGCTCCTCCAACCTCTAACCCTTATCACACAGCCACAGCGGCCATAAGTCTTCTACCACAATAACCTGTTTGTACCCGTCTCTGTCCGTGTGTAGCTGTGTGTGTCTATGGAGTGAGTGGTGATAAGAGCTGAGACATTACTGAACGTGTGTTCAGATCTCACACACACACACACGTCCCATAATATTTCACGTGAGGTAGAAAGGAGGGCATACATCACTCCGACAGAGGAAGAATAGATAGAGTGGTCCCTCTCTTATCTCCAACCACACAGTCACTGTCAGAGATTTATAATGTTTCTCTTCTTCTCTCTCTTTCTCTCTCTCTGGGCTGAACGTATCTCTACTCAGACAGTTTCAACAGAAAGACGTCAGAACAGCATATGTAGCGTTTAGGGTTGGAGGAAAAAAATAAAAAACGATTTCCATATGCAATGTCAGCCTGAGGAGAGAGAGAAAGGGGGATGGGAGGGAGGGAGAGAGAGAGAGAGAAGGAAGGAAGGGGACACAGGGGATAGAGGCGACAGAGAGATAGGAAATAGACACATACACACTGAGAAAAGGAGAGCAAGCCAGAAAGCCAGTTGTTCTTGTTATACTACTGATCTCATATCTTCTTCTCTCCTCCACTGCAGTACCTAAGAGAGGAAAGGTTTACTTTCCTTCTCTATTTATACTCAGCCCCAGCTCTGTCTAATGCTGTGTGACTGTGTCTGTGTCTGTGTGTATGTGTGTATGTGTCTGTGTGTGTGTGTGTGTGTGTGTGTGTGTGTGTGTGTGTGTGTCTGTGTCTGTGTCTGTGTGTATGTGTGTGTTAATGGCTTAATAATGTCCCCTGATAAACAACCAGCTCTAAACTCCCTGGCCATCATACTCAATAAGGGAAATGACTCCCTAATGAAGACAGATACGAAACACACACACACACACACACACACACACACACACACACACACACACACACACACACACACACACACACACACACACACACACACACACACACACACACACACACACACACACACACACACACACACACACACACACACACACACACACACACACACACAGCCACCACTTATTGGAATGATTTATGTCTAGTCTGTGGGATTGCTTATACTGACCTAAAAATAGTGGGCTGGACCAATGATAGTGTTCCTAACGCTTTGCTTCCTGAAGTGGTCGCATCATCAGCCAGTATCTGTCATTATGTTAAACTACTGTACATCGGTTGAGCATGGCTCATTGCTCATGTCACTGGAAAAGAACAATAGTTTTCTCTTGACCTCTTCCTTTCCCCTACCTTTTATAACATAAACAGGTAGAGAGAGATAGGGATGGGGAGATAGATAGGGATGGGGAGAGAGATAAAGAAGGAGAGATAGAAAAAAGGAAATAAAGAGGATGAGAAAAAAGGTATGGATAAAGGGCCATATAAAAAAAAAACGTATTCGATTATTATTTTTCTTAGATTTTGCACTTGCAAAGACCCTCCTCTGTCCTCCTTCCCTTATTCACCTATTGGTGTCTCCACCCTCTCTCTCTCTCTCTCTCTCGCTCTCTCTCTCTCCTTGCCTCTCACAAACACACATGAACACTGACTGCCCCCAACTGTTCTGTAACATACAGGTCAGATGAAGGACACACTGTATCTCTCCAGCCCCCCCCCCCCCCCCCCCCCCCCCACCTGTTCAGCGAGACGTAGGTCACTTGAAGAACAACATATTCACGCCCCTACACACACAGCCCTCGAGGTGGGTGGTGTGAAAACACGACCAGGACACTGATAAGCACACACACACACACTGAACAAGCACACACATGGAACCAGCATGCACACAAGCACACACACACACACACCTAACCAGCAGGCACACACACAAGCACACACACTGAACCAGCACGCACACACACTGTAACAACGAGTGTAGGAAGAGACACCCTCTGGGAGGCCTACATCTGTGTGAGTGAGTAGCAAAGAGAGTGAGAGAGAAAGAGAGTTAGAGAGAGAAAGAGAGTTAGAGAGAGAGAGCGTGAGAGAGTTAGAGAGAGTGAGAGAGAAAGAGAGTGAAAGAGAAAGAGAGTTAGACAGAAAGAGAGTTAGAGAGAAAGAGAAGGACAGAGATTGTTATCCAAGTTAAGATATTTTCTTATCAAATCATCAAAGCAAATCAAGCTTTATTTAAACAGCACATTTCAGACATGGAATGCAACACAATGTGTTTCACAGGAAAAAACTAATAAAAAACAATTAAAATAAAAGCTGAAATATTTACTGCACAACCAGAGGACCTGAGGGACCTACTGGGCATGTCTGACATGTATTGGGGTGCACAATCGTGGATTGATTTAAAAACCAATAGAATAATCTTAAAATGAATCCTAAAACTCCCAGGCAGCCAGTGTAGAGACCTTAAAACGTATATATGTACTGTGTGTGTGTCACGCCCCGACACACACACACTATGTGGCAGTGATGATCCATGGTAAGAAGCCTCCAGTGATGATCCATGGCACGAAGCCTCCAGTGATGATCCATGGTAAGAAGCCTCCAGTGTTGATCCATGGGACGAAGCCTCCAGTGATGATCCATGGCAAGAAGCCTCCAGTGATGATCCATGGCAAGAAGCCTCCAGTGATGATCCATGGCACGAAGCCTCCAGTGATGATCCATGGCAAGAAGCCTCCAGTGATGATCCATGGCACGAAGCCTCCAGTGATGATCCATGGTAAGAAGCCTCCAGTGATGATCCATGGCACGAAGCCTCCTGTGTGTCTCTCCACTCCAGTGACGCCCTTCAGTCCGGAGCCTCCAGAGACGATCCCCAGTCGGGAGCCTCCAGAGACGATCCCCAGTCGGGAGCCTCCAGCGTCGATCCCCAGTCCGGAGCCTCCAGCGTCGATCCCCAGTCCGGAGCCTCCAGCGACGATCCCCTGTCCGGAGCTGCCAGAGTCTCCCTCCTGTCCGGAGCTGCCAGAGTGTCCCTCCTGTCCGGAGCTGCCAGAGTGTCCCTCCTGTCCGGAGCTGCCAGAGTCTCCCTCCTGTGCGGAGCTGCCAGAGTCTCCCTCCTGTGCGGAGCTGCCAGAGTCTCCCTCCTGTCCGGAGCTGCCAGAGTCTCCCTCCTGTCCGGAGCTGCCAGAGTCTCCCTCCTGTCCGGAGCTGCCAGAGTCGCCCTCCTGTCCGGAGCTGCCAGAGTCGCCCTCCTGTCCGGAGCTGCCAGAGTCGCCCTCCTGTCCGGGGCTGCCAGAGTCGCCCTCCTGTCCGGGGCCCGCTGCGAAGGTCCCCAGTCCGGGGTCGGCGGCGAGGGTCCCCGCTCCAGAGGCGCCACATAAGTGGGCCAAGCTTAAGGTGGAGCGGGGTCCACGTCCCGCACCAGAGCCGCCACCACGGATAGATGTCCACCCAGACCCTCCCCTATAGGTTTAGGTTTTGCGGCCGGAGTCCGCACCTTTGGGGGGGGGGGGGGGGGGTACTGTCACGCCCTGACCTTAGAGATCCTTTTTATGTCTCTATTTTGGTTGGTCAGGGCGTGAGTTGGGGTGGGGATTCTATGTTTTTGTTCTATGTTGTCTATTTCTATGTGTTTTGAACACTTTAAACGCTGCACCTTGGTCCACTCTTCCTTCAGCCCACGAGAATCGTTACAGTGTGAACAAACAGGTGAAACTAAATCCCAGCTACATTTAATCACAAAGTCTAGAGAAAACCTGCAGATACTGTACAATTAGCTTATTGATTGTCTGGCAGTAAAGCAAAATATATATTTTCCAAATATTCTGTGTGTCTCTGTGGTTACTGATTGAACCAGCAGGTAGGTTTAACAGCGAGTCCTTTATTGACCTGGACGACTGTAGAGAATGATGACTCCCAGATGGGCATTCTCTAGTTCCATTTCAACCATTTTATATCGATGATATACTAAGTGCCTTGCTAAAAAACTATGTAAAACAAAATCGGCAGGGACTGATTCTCGTGATCCCTTCATATTGCAGCTCTCTGCACCACTTATTGAATAATCATGAACCTATGTTTTTTCATTGACAATTGTTTCTGCTGTTAAGATCTGAAATGTCCTGCATAAAGGAGGAGATCCTTCTGACTTACACAACTACTGTCCAATCTCCAAATCATCTTGCCTTTAAAAGTTCTAGAATCCCTGACTAACTTTCATCTGAGAACTTTTTGATCTTCTTCCTCTGTTCTTAATGTGCACCAGTCTGGTTTTTCACCTGGACGTAGCACAGTTTCAGCTGCTACGCTTGTAATAGATTGTCACACCCTGATCTGTTTCACCTGTTTTTGTGAGTGTCTCCATCCCCCTCCAGGTGTCACCCATCTTCCCCATTATCCCCAGTGTTTATACCTGTGTTCTCTGCTTGTCTGTTGCCAGTTTGTCTTGTTTGTCAAGTCAACCAGCATTTTTTGTCTCAGCGCCTGCTTCTCACCAGTCTCTTTGTTTCTCAGCCTCCTGGTTTTGACCCTTGCCTGTCCCATCTCTGAGCCTGCCTGCCTGACCACTCTGCCCGTCCCTTAGCCTGCCTGCCATCCTGTACCTTTGCCCCACCTCTGGATTACTGACCTCTGCCTGACTCAACCCTGAGCCTGCCTGCCGTCTGGTACCTTTCCCCCACTACTCTGGTTATCGACCCCTACCTGCCTTGACCTGTCTTTTGCCTGCCCTGTTACCATAATAAACATTGTTACTCCGACACAGTCTGCATCTGGGTCTTACCTTCAACCTGATATAGATGTGTTAAATTGTAAACAACATTGAGCTACCTTTGTTAATTGACCTTTCCAAGGCCTTTGACACTGTTGACCATTACATTCTTGTTCAAAGGCTGACTGAAATAGTCCTAGATCAGGCTTTTTGCAAGTGGTTTGAGAATAATCTGTCAGATAGGACACAATGTTCAATTTCTATATACATATTGTTATAGCTTACAGCACCTGGTATTCCCAGCTGGTCTCCCATCCAAGTACTAACCAGGCCCAACCCTGCTTAGCTACCAAGAGCTGATGAGATCAGGTGTGTTCTGGGTAGTACAGCCACAAGCATTTCTTTTTTTTTACCCCATTTTCTCCCAGAATTAAGATCTTGGCTCATCGCTGCAACTCCCCGATGGGCTCGGGAGAAGTGAAGGTCGAGTCATACGTCTGCCGAAACATGACCCGCCTGCCCGTGCTACTTCTTATCACACTGCTCGATTAACCCGGAAGTTAGCCATACCAATGTGTAGAAGGAAACACGGTTCGACTGACGACCAAAGTCAGCTTTCAGGTGCCCGGCTTGGCCCTCCACCAAACTAAATAAATCGCTTTAGTTTTACACACACACCTCATTACTGGAACCACCTACAAAATACATTACAATTGGATGTTCTGGTGCCGCTCAGCCAATTTAAAATATTGATTGGGGACCTTCTTATTGAGGAATGTAATTGGTTTTCTTGAATATTTATTTTCCTTGTTTTATATTGGATTAGATTTTAGATTGTCTTATGAAATTGTATGTGCAGGATTCCCTTGTGAAAGAGACCCTGATCTCAATGTTCTCTCTGCTTAAAGAAAGGTAAAATAAAAAAATCTAAAAGAATAATACGGATGGCAATTTAGAATTTATGTTCCATTTTCACTTTTTATTTCTCAACGAAGAAACAGTTTTGTTTGCAAGATCGGTTAGCTCTGAATCCCTCTCACACAATCTTTACCTGCTCTCGCTCTCTTTGCTCTCTCCTCTCTCTCCTCTCTCTATCGCACTCTCTCATTCTTTCTTTCTCTCTCTCGCTCTCTCTCTCTCCTCTCTTTCTTTCTCTCGCTCATACCCTTTCTCCCTCCAATAGTACCCAATCATTTGCCAGATGCAGCAGCCACTGGTTTCTATGGCAACCATAATGGGCAGAGTTTTTCATTTCTCTTTTTGACACACTCAAGCACACACACACACACACTCAAGCACACACACACACACACACACACACACACACACACACACACACACACACACACACACACACACACACACACACACACACACACACACACACACACACACACACACACACACACACACACACACACACACACACACACACACACACACACACACACACACACACACGAAGGTACACGTAATGGCTGAGCTCAAGGGGAACAGAGAGGATAGCGTATATTCCAACCTGTGCATTTACTTTCTGTTGGACGGAAGAACAAAAGCAATGGGCCCATGTGATATGGGTCCCATTACAAGAGTCAGCCTAAAGGAGGAAGTTAATGTTGAGGATAATACCACTGACTTCCCCAGGAAAACTAAGACTGTGTACACACACAGCTCTCCACACAGAACTCATGAGCATAAGACAAAACAACACAGGGTTTGGTATCAGGCCAGAGAGATTGAACTAGCACTGCCCCCATCAGGCCACACAGGAGAATACCAGAGATATATTCAGCAGGGATGTCTGTTGACTTGTGTAATGAGCGCCTAGAAGTCCCTGGGGATATCTGTGTACTACCTCAATTACAACATCACATCACATCCAGGATGCCATGGTCAGGGGAGTACCAGTGGTGCCCCTGGCTTGCTGTAGCGTAACCGTCCGCTCAACACACATATGTACGCATGCATGCATGCAAGCAGGCACATTCGCTGCTACCAGCTCTCACAGTCTCACGTAAGAATTAGATGATCATCTACGTTTGTCAAACGTCAACTTTCGAAGTTGTTCCAAACATCAAATTTGTTTAAGTGTTTTAGTTAAGTTTAGGCATTAACGCACCACGCACGCACGCACACACACACACACACACACACACACACACACACACACACACACACACACACACACACACACACACACACACACACACACACACACACACACACACACACACATATCCAATAACTACCCAAACAGGCAGTCCTATACTGCAGAAAGCTATCCCATATTATGTCATCGTACAACATCTTCATCGTCGTGGTTGTCAAGCCCTTCAGCTGATGAGATTCCATGTACATGTGTGTCACAATGAACTACCCAGTCAGATGTGTCCTTGTAAGAGCACTCACTGCACGGGCCAGTGTAGCTACAGTTTCTCAAATAAGGAAGTGTAATATATTGTATGACATATGTTGTAACTTACAAAGTGTAGTTGAACGTTTTCTACTGCTGACCATGTTTTAATTGAACCAGGTACCCCCTCCCCCCACACACAGAAACAGTTCTACTAGACATACACTGTACACCACAGGAGGCTGCCGCGGACAGCTCATAATAATGGCTGGAATGGAGTGAATGGAATGGTTTTAAACACATAAACCACGTGTTTTATGTGTTTGATACCATTTCCATTGACTCTGTTCCAGCCATTACAATGAGCCCGTCCTCCCCAATTAAGGTGCAATCAGCCGCCTTTGGCATACACTGATGCTGACACACAAACCGCCACTCAACAGAATGAGAGGCACATTATACAGTAGGACAGGAGTGTGTGGTGAACAGAATGAGCAGGACTGAGACTAACGAAGAGAGACAGGCCCAGAGAGGTTATATGACTCATAACTACCCTGCATTCTAATACACACACAGGCACAAATGTGTTCTTCAGTGTCTCCACCCGATCTTCATCTCATTTACAACATTAACCAGGACATTCTGAAATGTTCATGATAATAATAATTTCCATTTCCAGGCTAGGGAACATGACCTTCCTGATATACCCGCCAGACTGTTCTGTTTCCTCCTGTCTCCTCCAACACCAACAGTATTTCTGTAAACCTATGATCTGCAACACACACACACATACACTCACACACACCCCTGTGCAAGCACAAATACACCCATCCACGCCCACCTAGAGTGGTTCTGTCACTGCCCTGAGGTTGGTTCAACAAGCTCATCCAGGTTTTCCAGATGATACATTTCTGTAACGCTCGTCCTCCTCCTCGTCTGAAGAGGAGCATGGATCGGACCAAAACGCAGCGTGGTTTGAATACATACAGTGGGGCAAAAAAGTATTTAGTCAGCCACCAATTGTGCAAGTTCTCCCACTTAAAAAGATGAGAGAGGCCTGTAATTTTCATCATAGGTACACTTCAACTATGACAGGTCTACAATTTTGTTTCCGGTGTCCTTTGACAGCTCTTTGGTCTTGGCCATAGTGGAGTTTGGAGTGTGACTGTTTGAGGTTGTGGACAGGTGTCTTTTATACTGATAACAAGTTCAAACAGGTGCCATTAATACAGGTAACGAGTGGAGGACAGAGGAGCCTCTTAAAGAAGAAGTTACAGGTCTGTGAGAGCCAGAAATCTTGCTTGTTTGTAGGTGACCAAATACTTATTTTCCACCATAATTTGCAAATAAATTCATTAAAAATCCTACAATGTGATTTTCTGGATCTACAAAACAATAAACGACGTTAACAGACCTGAACTTGAGAACATATAACATGAACGCACGAACAGGAAGGACCACACGAATGAATGAACGAAACGAACGAAAACAGTCCCGTGTGGCACAAACACTGACACAGGAACAATCACCCACAAACAAACAGTGAGAACAGCCTACCTTAATATGGTTCTCAATCAGAGGAAACGTAAAACACCTGCCCCTGATTGAAAACCATATCAGGCTAATTGAAAATGAACCCAACATAGAAACACATAACATAGAATGCCCACCCAGCTCACGTCCTGACCAACTAAACAAAGACAAAACAAAGGAAATAAGGTCAGGAACGTGACAATTTCAAAGTGTTTTTGTTGCTCCTGCTGCTCTGTATCGATCTATTTAGACAAAAGTAAAATGTCAAAGTTAAGGGTTAAGTTTAGGCTCTCATTCTGAATGCTTAAGATAAGGGTTAAGTTTTGGGATAAGGTTATGAATGGTTAAGATTAGGGTTAAGGATTGCTATTGGATTAAAATATAAAATAAAATCAAAGATGCAAGTTCTGATCAAGAGTCACTCAGGACATGGATAGACGTCAATCTTGAATGACCTGGTTGAGGGATTATCTTCTCTCTCTCTTAAACACACACACACACACACACACACAAACACACACACACACACACACACACACACACACACACACACACACACACACACACACACACACACACACACACACACACACACACACACACACACACACACACACACACACACACACACACACACACACACACGTGTGCGTCTGGTTGGAGCTGATAAGTGAGGAATTTTCCTCTCCCCCGGGAAGCGACTGAATAAGCAAACGGGATGGAGAAGTGGAGCGAGGGATGGAGGGAGGAGAGGAAGAAGAAAATAGGTAATAGAGGGAAAAGAGGGAGCTGATGAAAGGCTGAGAGTTGAGAGGGTCTCCCTGTCATCATCATTACCGTAAGAGTATGGACTTCTGTGTTGTGTGTGTTCTTGTGCGTCAGAGTGATACTCGATATTCACCACCCCTGTAAAACCCCCTGACTGTGTGTCTACATGCGGTTTATTGATTGGCTGTCTCCTTTCTAAAGCTGCCTGGCAGCAACAGACACGCTGGAGCTAACCTACTGGGTTTCGTTGTGTTCAACACATCTGGATTTTATCACTGGGAAAACGTATTATTGGCTGAGAAAAACCCCCCACCACATAACTGCTTGTTCAATACAGCTCCATCAGTCTCTATAGTCCTCTATATGTCCTTCACAACAGACAGAGGTCATCACTGACAAAGCAAGTGACAGTGTGTGTGTGTGTGTGTGTGTCTCACGATCACAGTCACAATGACGTCTACAAAAAGCCCACCAGTGTTGAGTTCCTGTTAAGACCTGCTCCATGGGGTTGTAGTTCTGAATGCCTGAAGGAAAACGTGTCTAAATACTGCAGGCAGAAACACGTGCAGATGTGTGGGTTGGAACTGCTGTCGGCAAACAAGACAATTGCAATGGTTTGCATGCGTCAGACAAGTTGATGGGGTCTGTGCGTATGTGTGTGTTAGAGAGTGTGTGTGTGTGTGTGTGTGTGTGTGTGTGTGTGTGTGTGTGTGTGTGTGTGTGTGTGTGTGTGTGTGAAAGAGTGTGTGTGGGAAAGAGTGTGTGTGAAAGAGAGTGTGTGTGTGTGTGTCTGTACGCGTGTGGGTGTGAGAGAGAGAGAGAGAGAGTGTGTGCGTGTGTCATTCCAACTGTTCTCTTCTCTGTCGTTCTACTACTATCATGACACTAGGCGAGACCCAAATGCAGACACAGGAGGCTGGTTGGAGTTTAAGATGTTTAATAAATCAAAAGGGAATAGGCAAGAGAATGGTCGTGGACAGTCAAAAGGTCATAACCAGATCAGAGTCCAGGAGGTACAGAGTGGCAGGCAGACTCGAGGTCAGGGCAGGCAGAATGGTCAGGCAGGCGGGTACAGAGTCCAGAACAGGCAAGGGTTAAAACTGGGAGGACTAGAAAACGGAGAAAAGGCAAAGCAGGAAAACGGGAAAAATGCTGGTAGGTTTGGACATACAAGACGCACTGGCACAGAGAGACAGGAATCACAGGGATAAATACACTGGCACAGAGAGACAGGAAACACAGGGATAAATACACTGGCACAGAGAGACAGGAAACACAGGGATAAATACACTGGCACAGAGAGACATGAAACACAGGGATAAATACACTGGCACAGAGAGACAGGAAACACAGGGATAAATACACTGGCACAGAGAGACAGGAATCACAGGGATAAATACACTGGCACAGAGAGACAGGAAACACAGGGATAAATACACTGGCACAGAGAGACAGGAAACACAGGGATAAATACACTGGCACAGAGAGACAGGAATCACAGGGATAAATACACTGGCACAGAGAGACAGGAAACACAGGGATAAATACACTGGCACAGAGAGACAGGAAACACAGGGATAAATACACTGGCACAGAGAGACAGGAATCACAGGGATAAATACACTGGCACAGAGAGACAGGAAACACAGGGATAAATACACTGGCACAGAGAGACAGGAAACACAGGGATAAATACACTGGCACAGAGAGACAGGAATCACAGGGATAAATACACTGGCACAGAGAGACAGGAATCACAGGGATAAATACACTGGCACAGAGAGACAGGAAACACAGGGATAAATACACTGGCACAGAGAGACAGGAAACACAGGGATAAATACACTGGCACAGAGAGACAGGAATCACAGGGATAAATACACGGGGGGGAAAGCAACAACTGGAGGGGGTAGAGACAGTTATGAGGACAGGTGAAACAGATCAGGGTGTGACAACTACAATGCCTTATATTGATTGGCTGGGTCTTTGCTGTGTGTCACCGTCACCTGACAATCTCTTTGATTGACAGCTGGATGCTGACCAACCAACACACAGCTCTAATGTATGTATTTACACATATCTGCATATACCTAATGTACTATATACATTCATCTTTTATTTTGAACAGTTAAAGAATCATTCACTGTAATTTCATAACTATACGTTTTGTTCTGTTCATTCTTTTGAATAAGAGGATCAGAACAGAATATTATTTGTTCTATGTCTGTCATACAGTGGGATATAAGGGACTACTGGTACATTATGCAAACAATATGTAACTACATTATTATTACATTATTAAAGCAATAGCTGACCTCAAACGTCTGCACTGTAATACATCCTGTCATAGATGATTTCATTTCACTTCAGTGGAAAACAAACTGCATTTGTCTGTTTATTACTGTTTAGCCAACACCTCATGATAGTGATAATCATTAGCCAGAGAGTAGACATAGACAGTATACAATCATTATCATGCCTGCTATCACACATACAGAGAGAGGGAGAGAGGGAGAGAGGGAGAGAGAGGGAGAGGGAGAGGGAGAGAGAGGGAGAGGGAGAGGGAGAGGGAGAGGGAGAGGGAGAGAGGGAGAGGGAGAGGGAGAGGGAGAGAGAGAGAGAGAGAGAGAGAGAGAGAGAGAGAGAGAGAGAGAGGGAGAGGGAGAGGGAGAGGGAGAGGGAGAGGGAGAGGGAGAGGGAGAGACACTCAGGGATAAACAGTGGAGATGAATGGATGAGTCAATTAAACTAAACACCGTCAAGTCTATAGGAAGAGCACCGTTTCTCTGCATAAACACACACTGACCTAATGGGTCACGCACACACACACACACACACACACACACACACACACACACACACACACACACACACACACACACACACACACACACACACAGCTCTAATAGTGTTGTTTAATGTGTGTTTAGTATATACAGTATTTTTTTTACTAAAAAGGATCCAAATCCCACAGATGGACCATTTCATTTTAAATCCCAGTGCAACCTTCCTCATTGACTCTACCTGGAAGACCAAGGCCTACTCATGAGAAACCAGCTGACAGGACACAACTGTTCTCTATCCTTCAGAATAGCCATGAAAAGACTGAAGATTCTGCGCAAAAAAAAGAAAGGATTTTATTGTAGAAGTGCTGAGAGGAGCAGGATAGAGGCCATCGCTACGACCTCACAACACAACAACAGACGTTCCGACAACACCTAGAGAGAAAAACAGATGCCACACAGACTTTCTGGACTCCAGGGTGATTTGCCGACTTGGCAGGGGGCGGCTATTGTGAACCTCCAAGACAGTTTGTGCCTGTTAGAAGAAACATTCATTAACATAAATGCAAATTTTATCAGGTGTCACATAATCCATTAACATCATTTTTTACATCTCTATTGTAACTCATTAGTCCAGATGGACTGGTTTGTATAACATCATTTGCACGGAAGCATGATGCTGGTTGGAAAAACACACAGGCCACTGCTCATTCAGGGCCAATCTGGTTGTTTGTTAATCTCCACGTGATGTCCCCATTCTCTGAACGCGTGTTTTTAATGGCACAGCAAATAGGCCCGAGATATACTATCAACAGACACACACCAACAACAGACACACAAACAACAGACACGCCAACAACAGGCGTGAACAACAGACACACACCAACAACGGACACCCGCAGCAGACACCCCACAACACCGGCCACACAATAACAACAGACACGCACTAACAGCAGCCACACCCCAACAACAGACACACACCAACAACAGACACAAACAGCAGATACCCAAACAACAGACACAAACAACAGACACACTGCACCAACAGGCGCCCAGAACAGACACACACCAACAACAGACATACCGACAACAGACTCACCAACAACAGACACGCACTAACAACAGACACACACTAACAACAGACACACCAGCAACAGACACTAACAACAGACACACACTAACAACAGCCGCGCACCAACACCGGCAACACACCAACAACAGACACCAACAACAGACACACCAACACCATACACTAACAACAGACACACACCAACAACAGCCACGCACAAACAACAGACACCAATGACAGACACACACACAACAGACACAAACAACAACCACACACTAACAACAGCCGCGCACCAACAACAGCCATGCACCAACAACAGCCACGCACCAACAACAGACACGGACAACAGACACACACTAATAACAGACACCCACTAACAACATGCACACACTAACAACAGCCACGCACAAACAACAACCACACACTAACAACGTACACGCACTAACAACAGACACACACAGGCACACATACAGACACACATACAGACACGCACTAACAACAGACACACACAGGCAGACCCACATACAGACACACACTAACAACAGACACATAACAACAACAGACACACACTTGCAACATACAAACATACAGGCGTACATACAGACACACACTAACAAGAGACACATACCGACAACATACACCCATACAGACACTTCTACAGACACACATGCGGACACACACACAGACACACACTAACAACAGACACACACTCACAACAGACACACACCAACAGCATACACACACCAACAACAGACACACATACAGACACACACTGTCAAGAGTCTAGGTGATCCAGGTAAGGCGGAGTCAGGCGCAGGACACAGAGATGAGTAATATTCGTAACTTTACTCAAAACAAAATATTCCAAGAAGGAGAAAATATTCCAGCTCACAAATACAAGACAACTTAACACGAACAAGCACGCACAAAACCATGGGGGAACCAGAGGGTTAAATAGGGAACAATAATTATGGAATGGAAACCAGGTGTCTACAATGAAGACAAAACAAATGGAAAATGAAACGTGGATCGGTGGCAACTAGAAAACCGGTGACGTCGACCGCCGAACACCGCCCGTAAAAGGAGAGGGACCAACTTCGGCGGAAGTTGTGACACACACCAACAACATACACACACCAACAACATACACGCACCAACAACAGACACACACTGACAACAGACACACGTTTACCTCGGACACACACCAACAACATACACACTAACAACAGACACACACTGACAACAGACACACACTGACAGCAGACACACGTTTACCTCGGACACACACCAACAACAGACACTCCCTGACAACAGACATACTAAAAGCATGCACGGACACAGGCACACACCAACAACAGACACACATAGAGACTCAAACTAACAACAGCCACACACTAACAACAGACACACACCAACAACAGACACACACCAACAGCCACACACCAACAACAGACACACACCAACAACAGACACACACCAACAGCCACACACCAACAACAGACACACACCAACAACAGACACACACCAACAGCCACACACTGACAACAGACACGCACTAGCATCCACACACTAACAACAGCCACACGCTAACAACAGGCATACATACAGACACACACATACCAACAACATACACACATGCAGACGCACATACATACACACATACAGACACACACGAAAGACATACATACATACAGACACACACATACTAACAACAGACACACATGCAGACGCACATACATACACACATACGTACACACACCAACAACTGTCACGTTCCTGACCTATTGTTCCTTTTTCTGTTATTTATTTAGTTGGTCAGGGCGTGAGTTGGGGTGGGTTGTCTTTGTGTGTTTTGTCTAGTCTAGGGGTGTTGTATGTGTATGGGGTAGAGAAGAGTGAGGTTGTCTAGTTATGTCTATGGCTGCCTAGATTGGGTCTCAATCAGAGACAGCTGTCATTCATTGTCTCTGATTGGGAGCCATATTTAAGGCAGCCATAGGCAGTAGGCTTTTGTGGGTAGTTGTCTATGTTGAACGTTTGTTGCTTGTCTGTGCACTTACGTTATTTAGCTTCACGGTCGTTTGTTGTTTTGTTAGTTTGTATATAGTGTTCGTTTTGTGTTTTCTCTCTCTTCTCAATAAAAGAAGATGTATTTTGCACACGCTGCGCCTTGGTCCAATCTCTCTCAAGAAGACGATCGTGACAGAACTACCCACCAACCATGGATCAAGCAGCATGAGCGGAACCAACAACAGCGGCAAAGTAACCAGGACTCGTGGACATGGGAGGATGTATTGGACGACAAGGGTTGCTACACATGGGAGGAGATCCGAGCTGGAAGAGATCGCCTCCCATGGGAACAGCTGGAGGCGATTAGGAGAGCAGAGGCAACCGGAGAGAGGAACCGGAGCTATGAGGGTACACGACTAGCAAGGAAGCCTGTGAGTAAACCCCAAAAATTTCTTGGGGGGGGGGCTAAGAGGGAGAGTGGCGAAGTCAGGTAGGAAACCTGCGCCTACTCCCTGTACTTAACGTGGAGAGCGAGAGTACGGGCAGACACCGTGTTACGCAGTAGAGCGCACGGTGTCTCCTGTACGTGTGCATAGCCCGGTGCGGGTTATTCCACCTCCCCGCACTGGCAGGGCTAGATTGAGTATTGAGCCGGATGTCATGAAGCCGGCCCTACATATCTGGCCACCAGTGCGTCTCCTCGGGCCGGCTTACATGGCACCAGCCTTACGCATGGTGTCCCCGGTTCGCCTACATAGCCCGGTGCGGGTTATTCCACCTCCCCGCACTGGTCGGGCGACGGGGAGTATACAACCAGGTAAGGTTGGGCAGGCTCAGTGCTCAAGGGAGCCAGTACGCCTGCACGGTCCGGTATTTCCGGCGCCACCTCCCCGCTCCAGCCCAGTACCACCAGTGCCTACACCACGCACCAGGCTTCCAGTGCGTATCCAGAGCCCTGTTCCTCCTCCACGCACTCTCCCTGTGGTGCGTGTCTCCAGCCCAGTGCCTCCAGTCCCGGCACCACGCACCAAGCCTCCTGTGCGTCTCCAGAGC
Organism: Salvelinus namaycush; assembly: GCF_016432855.1. NCBI lineage: Eukaryota > Metazoa > Chordata > Actinopteri > Salmoniformes > Salmonidae > Salvelinus > Salvelinus namaycush. The sequence continues at coordinate 37,093,901 of NC_052317.1, forward strand.
CCTGTACGCACTGTTCCTTCTCCCCGTACTCGCCCTGATGTGCGTGCCCTCAGCCCGGTACCACCAGTGCCGGTACCACGCACCAGGCCTATAGTACGCCTTGAGAGTCCAGTGTGCCCTGTTGTTGTTCCCCGCACTAGCCTGAAGGTGCGTGTCCTTAGCCCGGTACCTCCAGTTCCGGCACCACGCACCAGGCCTACAGTGCGTCTCAGCCGGCCAGAGTCTGCCGTCTGCCCAGCGGCGCCTGAACTGTCCGTCTGCCCAGCGGCGCCTGAACTGCCCGTCTGCCCAACGGCGCTTGAACTTGAACAACATACGCATACTAACAACATACGCATACTAACAACATACACATGCTAACAACATACGAATACTAACAACATACGCATACTAACAACATACGCATACTAACAACATACGCATACTAACAACATACTCATACTAACAACAGATGCATACTAATAACATACGCATGCTAACAACATACGCATACTAACAACATACGCATACTAACAACATACGCATACTAACAACATACGAATACTAACAACATACGCATACTAACAACAGATGCATACTAACAACATACGCATACTAACAACATACGCATACTAACAACATACGCATACTAACAACATACGCATACTAACAACAGATGCATACTAACAACATACGCATGCTAACAACATACGCATACTAACAACATACGCATACTAACAACATACGCATACTAACAACATACGCATACTAACAACATACGCATACTAACAACAGATGCATACTAACAACAGATGCATACTAACAACAGATGCATACTAACAACATACGCATACTAACAACATACGCATACTAACAACATACGCATGCTAACAACAGATGCATACTAACAACAGATGTATACTAACAACAGATGCATACTAACAACAGATGCATACTAACAACATACACAAACTAACAACAGACACGCACTAACAACAGACACGCACTAACAACAGATGCATACTAACAACAGATGCATACTAACAACAGATGCATACTAACAACAGATGCATACTAACAACAGATGCATACTAACAACAGATGCATACCAACAACAGACACGCACTAACAACAGACACGCACTAACAACAGATGCATACTAACAACATACACAAACTAACAACAGACACGCACTAACAACAGATGCATACTAACAACATACACAAACTAACAACAGACACGCACTAGCAACAGATGCATACTAACAACATACGCACCAACAACAGACACCCACTAACAACGGACTTACACCACCAACAGACACACACTAACAACAGACACCCACTAACAACATACGCATACTAACAACAGACGCACACCAACAACAGCCACACACTAACAACAGACACACACTAACAACAGACGGTGGACAACCCTTCACTTCCCGTCAGGTATAGTGCTGCCCTGAAGGCGGTAGAAAAATACCTCACTGCAGAGACAGGTACCAAAACATAGACATAAATGTGTGTGTTTGTGTATGTATACACATGTATGTGTGTGTGTTTAGCATCTCCCCTTCAGCACTATGTCTCCCTTCTGCTATGGATGTTGGGTAGTGGCTGTGTGAGGATTTCTGTGATTGGCCAGGTGTTGACTAACTTCCTGTGACTGACACGCTAAATACATATTAACTTTGTGGAATTAAATGTACATATTTGAAAAGGAGCTTTCATGAGCAAATACTGTGAGAGATGTCAACTTCTAATCTCTTTCTCCCGCTCTACATTATTTCTCAGGATGCAGTAGACGGTGGGATAAGTTGTGTTGATAATAACATCATTGGAAGTCAGTGACTCAGTGCTATCTAGGCCAGAGTGTGTGTGTGTGTGTGTGGTCGTGTGCATGTGTGTGTGCATCTGTATGTGTGCCTGTTGAGGGGGGGGAAGGAGGAGAGAGGGAGGAGGTGGAGAGAGGGAGGAGGAGGAGAGAGGGAACGCACACAAACATCAAACACACACCAACAACAGACACACGCCAACAACAGGCACATACTAACAACAGACACACACGAACAACCGCCGCATACTAACAACAGACACCCACTAACAACATATGTACACAAACAACAGACACACACCAACAACAGACACCCGCCAACAGCATGCACACACCAACAACAGACACACACCAACAACAGACACACCCGAACAGCAGACACACCCAACAACAGACACATCATAGCAACAGACACACGCCAACAACATTCGCATGCCAACAACGGACGCAAACTAACAACAGACACACACTAACAACAGACACGCACTAACTACATGCGTAACCAACAACAGACGCATACAGACAACAGACATACACTAACGACAGACGCACACCAACAAAAGACACACACTAACAACATACGCATGCTAACAACAGACTTACACTAACAACAGACGCACACCAACAACAGACACACACTAACAGCATAGGCATACTAACAACATACGCATGCTAACAACATACGCACACTAACAACATACGCATACTAACAACATACGCATGCTAACAACATACGCATGCTAACAACATACGCATACTAACAACATACGCATGCTAACAACATACGCATACTAACAACATACGCATGCTAACAACATACGCATACTAACAACATACGCATGCTAACAACATACGCATACTAACAACATACGCATGCTAACAACATACGCATACTAACAACATACGCATGCTAACAACATACGCATACTAACAACATACGCATGCTAACAACATACGCATACTAACAACATACGCATGCTAACAACATACGCATACTAACAACATACGCATGCTAACAACATACGCATACTAACAACATACGCATGCTAACAACATACGCATACTAACAACATACGCATACTAACAACATACGCATACTAACAACATACGCATGCTAACAACATACGCATACTAACAACATACGCATACTAACAACATACGCATGCTAACAACATACGCATACTAACAACATACGCATGCTAACAACATACGCATACTAACAACATACGCATACTAACAACATACGCATACTAACAACATACGCATGCTAACAACATACGCATACTAACAACATACGCATGCTAACAACATACGCATACTAACAACATACGCATACTAACAACATACGCATACTAACAACATACGCATACTAACAACATACGCATGCTAACAACATACGCATACTAACAACATACGCATACTAACAACATACGCATACTAACAACATACGCATGCTAACAACATACGCATACTAACAACATACGCATGCTAACAACATACGCATGCTAACAACATACGCATACTAACAACATACGCATGCTAACAACATACGCATACTAACAACATACGCATACTAACAACATACGCATGCTAACAACATACGCATACTAACAACATACGCATGCTAACAACATACGCATACTAACAACATACGCATGCTAACAACATACGCATACTAACAACATACGCATACTAACAACATACGCATGCTAACAACATACGCATACTAACAACATACGCATGCTAACAACATACGCATGCTAACAACATACGCATGCTAACAACATACGCATGCTAACAAAATACGCATGCTAACAACATACGCATGCTAACAACATACGCATGCTAACAACATACGCATGCTAACAACATACGCATGCTAACAACATACGCATGCTAACAACATACACATGCTAACAACATAAGCATACTAACAACATACGCATACTAACAACATACGCATACTAACAACATACGCATACTAACAACATACGCATGCTAACAACATACGCATACTAACAACATACGCATACTAACAACATACGCATACTAACAACATACGCATACTAACAACATACGCATGCTAACAACATACGCATACTAACAACATACGCATACTAACAACATACGCATGCTAACAACATACGCATACTAACAACATACGCATACTAACAACATACGCATACTAACAACATACGCATACTAACAACATACGCATACTAACAACATACGCATGCTAACAACATACGCATACTAACAACATACGCATACTACACATACGCATACTAACAACATACGCATGCTAACAACATACGCATACTAACAACATACGCATGCTAACAACATACGCATACTAACAACATACGCATACTAACAACATACGCATACTAACAACATACGCATGCTAACAACATACGCATACTAACAACATACGCATGCTAACAACATACGCATGCTAACAACATACGCATACTAACAACATACGCATGCTAACAACATACGCATACTAACAACATACGCATACTAACAACATACGCATGCTAACAACATACGCATACTAACAACGTACGCATGCTAACAACATACGCATACTAACAACATACGCATGCTAACAACATACGCATACTAACAACATACGCATGCTAACAACATACGCATGCTAACAACATACGCATGCTAACAAAATACGCATGCTAACACATACGCATGCTAACAACATACGCATACTAACAACATACGCATACATAACACACACTACTAATACTAACAACATTACGCATACTAACAACAGATGCATACTAACAACATAGCTGCATACTAACAACATACGAATACTAACAACATACGCATACTAACAACATACGCATACTAACAACAGATCATACACTAACACATAACGCATACTAACAACATACGCATACTAACAACATACACATACTAACAACATACGCATACTAACAACATACGCATACTAACAACATAAACGCATACTAACAACATAATACCACGCATACTAACAACAGATGCATACTAACAACAGATGCATACTAACAACAGATGCATACTAACAACATACGCATACTAACAACATACCGCATACTAACAACATCGCATGCTAACAACAGATGCATACTAACAACAGATGTATACTAACAACAGATGCATACTAACAACAGATGCATACTAACAACATACACAAACTAACAACAGACACGCACTAACACAGACACGCACTAACAACAGATGCATACTAACAACAGATGCATACTAACAACAGATGCATACTAACAACAGATGCATACTAACAACAGATGCATACTAACACAGATGCATACCAACAACAGACACGCACTAACAACAGACACGCACTAACACAGTGCATACTAACAACATCAACAAACTAACACAGACACGCACTAACAACAGATGCATACTAACAACATACACAAACTAACAACAGACACGCACTAGCAACAGATGCATACTAACAACATACGCACCAACAACAGACACCCACTAACAACGGACGTACACCACCAACAGACACACACTAACAACAGACACCCACTAACAACATACGCATACTAACAACAGACGCACACCAACAACAGCCACACACTAACAACAGACACACACTAACAACAGACATGTGCTGACAACAGACGCACACAAACAACAGATACACGCTAACAACAGACATACACTAACAACAGTCACACTCTAACAACAGATATACATACAGACACAAACTAACAACAGATACACACTGACATCAGACTCCTCCCTCTCTCTCCTCTTCCCTCTCTTTCCTCCTCCGTCTCTCTCCTCATCCCTCTATCTCGTCTTCCCTCTCTCTCCTCTTCCCTCTCTCTCCACCTCTCTCTCCTACCCCCTTTCTCGTTCTCCCTCTCTCCTCACCTCTCTCCTCCTTCCTCTCTCTCCTCCCTATCTCTCCTACTCCATCTCCCTCCTCCTCCCTTTCTCTCCTCCTCCCTTTCTATTGTCCTCACTCTCTCTTGTCCTCCCTCTCTCCTCAACCCTCTCTCTTCCTTCCTCCCTCTCTCTCCTCCATCTCCCTCTCTCTCCTCTTCCAACTATCTCCTCTTCCCTTTCTCTCCTCCTACCTCTCTCTTGTCCTCGCTCAATCTTGTCCTCCTTCTCTCTACTCTTCCCTCTCTCTCCTCCTCCCTCTCTCTCCTCTTCCCTCTCTCTCGTCCTCCCTCTCTCTCCTCTTCCCTCTCTCTATTCCTCCTCCCTCTCTCCTCCCCTTCTCCTTCTTCCTCTCTCTCCTCTTCCCTCTTTCTCCTCCTCCCTCTCTCTCCTGTATCTCTTTGTCCTCCCTCTCTCTCCTCCTCTCTCTTTCCTTCTCCCTCTCACATATTCCTCTCTCCTCCTCCCTCTCTTTCGTCCTCCCTCTCTCTCCTCCTCCCTTTCTCTCCACTTCCGTCTCTGTCATTCTCCCTCTATCTCGTCCTCCATCTCTCTCGTCCTCCATCTCTCTCGTCCTCCCTCTCTCTCCTTCCTCTCTCTCTTCCTCCCTCTCTCTCATACTCCCTCTCTCCCCTCTTCCCTCTCTGTCCTCTTCCCTCTCTTTCCTTCCTCTCTCTCCTCCATCCTCTCTCTCTCCCCCTCCCTCTCCCTCCTTCCTCTCCCTCTCCTCCTCCTCTTTATTCCTCCCTCTCACTCTTCTTCCTCCCACTCTCTCCTCCTCCCTGTCTCCTCCTTCCTTTCTCCATCACCCTCTCTACTATTTCTTCTCTCTCCTCCCCCCTCTCTCTCCTCTTCCCTATCTCTCGTCCTCCCTCTGTTTTGTCCTCCCTCACTTCTCCTCCCTCACTCCTCCTCCCTCTCCTCATTCCTCTCTCTCCTCCTCCCTTATTCTCCTCCTCCTCCTCTTTCCTCCTCCCTCTCTCTCCTCCTCCCTCTCTCCTCCTTCCTCTCTCTCTCCTCCTTTATTCTCCTCCTCCTCTTTACTCCTCCCTCTCTCTCCTACTCCCTCTCACTCCTCCTCCCTCTCTCTCCTTCTCCCTCTCTCTCGTCCTCCCTCTCCCTCATCCCTCTCCCTCCTCCTCCCTCCTCCTCTCCCTCTCTCCTCCTCCCTCCTCCCTCTCTCTCCTCCTTCCTCTCACTCCTCCCTCTCTCTCCTCCTCCTCCCTCCCCCTCTCCCTCATCCCTCTCCCTCCTCCTCCCTCCTCCTCTCCCTCTCTCCTCCTCCCTCCTCCCTCTCTCTCCTCCTTCCTCTCACTCCTCCCTCTCTCTCCTCCCTCTCTCTCCTCCTTCCTCTCACTCCTCCCTCCTCCTCTCTCTCGGCTCCTCTTCCCTCTTCATTTCCCCTTCTTATAGGCCTCGTTCTTTCCTTTCTTTCTTCCCCCCTGAAAGGAATTTAAGTTGTAAATGGTGTGTTTAGTAGTGTGTGTCCATGTGTGTGTATGTGTGTGTCTGTGTGTGAGAGTTCTGTACTAATGTATGAGTTGTTGATCAGTGTAATATAAGCCTGCATCACACATCATGCTGCACTGTCCACTTATTACCTCAACTCATTATCAGACTCTCTCACACACACGCACACGCACACCCTCCCTCTGTGGTCAGCTGACACAAATGTAGTCAGTGCTCATGCTACTTTTAATCTAAGAGTAGAATCATAGCTTGCCAGTCCATGCTTTAAATAGGGTTGATAAAGTCTGCTTTACAGCTTCTACTTGTTCGGCGGGTCTGTTGTTGTTTAACCTAATAACCTATAGAGAAGATAACTGATGTTGTTTCAGCTGATTGTATCAACTGTCAGCATTCTATACTTCCCTATTTCACTTTTCACCTGGTAGCCTATATCTCTCAAAACACACACACACACACACACACACGCGCGCATGCACACACACGCACACACACACGCACACGCACACGCACACGCACACGCACACGCACACGCACACACACACACACTGCTTGTACAACGTTTCAAACCACTCCACTGAACAGTGGCAGTGGGCGATCACATTAAAACGATGATCCTAACAGTCGTTCTAAGTGTTTGTGTTCTTATGTGTTTGATGATCAACAGAATAACAGACAATTTCAAAGCAAATTCTAATAATCTGCAGACATATTGGGTGTTCCAATGTTCAATTTATTGATGCTGATAATATTATCTCTCAGAGATCAATAACTATATCAGTCTTCTACACACAATGATTTTTTCCCAATTCTGGGGTTGGTTTGGACAGAATAGATGGAGCCTCAAATCAAGGAAATTATCTCTCTCTCTTTACATCTTTTCAATTTGAGAGAGAGAGTGTCATGACGTTGCCCTGTTGGTGAGGTTTATGACCTCCATAAATACCTTTCCCCCTTTTCTCTCTCAACTCTACAGATTTGACTCTTGGAAAGCCCTTTGTTAACATAGAGAGAGTCTGGTAACATCAAAAGGTTGGGAACGGAACCATATTTCGCTAATCCAACCAGTTGAAAGTATCTGTTGGTACTTAAACAATATGATGTCAGATCAGTTGACATCTGAGACATTATTACTAATGATAGGACGACATAAACTGTATCTTGGAAAGTCTACACATTCTAGTTATCAGATTCACATGGAATTGTTGTGCAATATAAATGTTTAAATATGAAAAGATTTGTGAAAAGATTAAATGTAATTTTAGCCTCTAAATGAGAGAATTGTTTTCATAAAGCAAACTCTGCTCACTCAGCGGCCCCGCCCAAGTGAACAGACGTTGGTTGTGAACTATGAAATACGCCCTTCTCTCCACCACTACAAAAGCCCCTTGACGAAAGTCAACCTTGTGTTCCCGAGGACATGAGGACTGCTGTCCATACGTTTAAAAGGCTAATATCAACTACAGAACTAAGCCAACCTCAGCGTGAGCTCTGGTTGCAAATGGTTGAACGACTACAGCCTAACAAAATGGACATTGTGTTCCCGATGACGTGAGGACTGCTATCCATATGTTTAAAAGGGCTAATTTCAACGTGGAGGCGACGATCGACACGCTGAAAGGATGAATTTCGACAATACCAGCCAGAATATAGCATGAGCTTATAGTATGGCAACTTGGTATGACCTTTGAACTCTTATTCACTAAATAAGTGATACATCCTAGATGTCGAGTTAGCAGCAACAGCTGTAAATGTGGGCTAGGAAAGGACGGACAATCTCTCCAGAAAGACAAGGTACTACAACGTATCTGTCCTACCACACGATGACGGTACTACAATGTATCCATTCTACCACAATACATATTCTTCAAAGGACAAGAGAGATCTCTGCTGGGCAACACAGCCTTCCATCTACGACAAATCTATCGAAGCGCAGCTCAGAGTAAATATTTCTTGCATTTTCCTTTTCCAAATGGGCGGTTATTTAGAATGCATAGGATTCTATATTTACGATAGCATAGCTTCATGAGGTCTGATAGAGACCCAATCCTTTTGTTCCTCAGCCGTCATATTGGTTCCGTCCGCTAGGGATATTTTCTTGTATGACATAATTAGTAATCAATGTAGGATCCATCCTGTGTATATGTAATTCTGTGTGATTATTTAGACATTTTGTAAATAAATAATTAAACCAAATGTTATATTGCTGATTCAACTTGTTAGCCAGGGTTCGTGAAGATAACCAAGAATTTTACGATGTTCAGATGAGACTGAATAAGGTGACGATTAATAATTGACTGCTATTGATATAAAAGATTACCAGGTCTTTAAGAGTTTATTCAGAAGACAACAGCTCTATAAACATTCTTCCGTGGTGCCCCGACTTTCTAGTTAATTACATTTACATGATTAGTTTAATCAGGTAATATTAATTACAGAGAAATTATTTGATAAAATTGCATGTCAAATCACTTAATCTGGTTTGGCAAAGACAAGACAAGAAAGAGGGGCGTTATTGTCATGGGAAGCATATCTTGACATTGCCAAAGCAAGTGAAATCGATAAACAAGTCAAATAAACAAAAAGTGAACAGTAAATATTACACTCACACAAGTTTCAAAAGAAAAAAGATATTTCAAATTTCATATTATGTCTATATACAGTGTTGTAACGATGTGCAAATAGTTAAAGTACAAAATGGAAAATAAATAAACACAAATATGGGTTCTATTTACAGTGTTGTTTGTTCTTCACTGGTTGCCCTTTTCTTGTGGCTACAAGATCACAAATATTGCTGCTGTGATGGCACACTGTGGTATTTCACCCAGTAGATATGGGAGTTTATCAAAATTGGGTTTGTTTTCTAATCCTTTGTGGGTCTGTGTAATCTGAGGGAAATATGTGTCTCTAATATGGTCATACATTTGACTAGAGATTTAAGGGAGTGCATCTCAGTTTCCACCTCATTTTGTGGGCAGTGTGCACATAGCCAGTCTTCTCTTGAGAGCCAGGTCTGCCTATGGCAACCTTTCTCAATAGCAAGGCTATGTTCACTGAGTCTGTACATAGTATGGTAGAAAAATTACAAGATTATGTTATAATACTGTTTTTGCATCAAATAAGGTTTCTCGGTACTGTCTCATCTGTGTCTGTGGGACTGAGTTGGGGCTTGGCACTAGCAATTGATTTATGATGGCTTGGTGATAGTACCAACAGCCTGCAATCCATTGAATGATTCGTGTCTGTGAAATGTTGGCCTGTCTGCCAGGGCCAGGTGAACACTCCCTCCAGCTTCTCTCTCACATACAGATGAACACTGGACTCGTTGCATTAATATATGTGTGTTCAGGAGTGTGAATCTGAGAAGATCACCCTATAAAAACAAGCAGTAAATGACCTAGAGACAGAAACCTGGTGCAATATAAATCTTGCTGTCTGTTGCTTGATAACACAATGTACCTTGTATAATTCTACACCTCTGTTGTTTGTCATGAACATTCAGGAGGATCTACTTTTCTATAAAGAGCTGTAACCTAAATCTGCTCATTGGACTCTCAACAATTACCGATGGTTGGTCGTTGAACAGCTCCATTATTGCAATTCTTAGTCGATAATAAAGATTGATTGTTTGAAGAAATAACAAAGTCTCTCTCTTGGTTAGAATTTCTACCACAATAGTCAAAGCTTTCCTTAATTATGGGTCAGTCACAGTGGTCAGGTGTTCTGCCACTGTGCACTCTCTGTTTAGGGCCAAATAGCATTCTAGTTTGCTCCGTTTTTTTGTAAATTAATAATGTTTTGTTTTCTAATGATTTGGTTGGGTCTAATTGTGTTGCTGTCCTGTGGCTCTGTAGGGTCTGTTTGTGAACAGAGTACCAGGACCAGCTTGTCTCCAGGTTCATCTCTCTGTAGGTGATGGCTTTGTTATGGAAGGTTTGGGAATCGTTTCCTTTTAGGTGGTTGAAGAATTTAACGGCTCTTTTCTGGATTTTGATAATTAGCGGCTATCGGCCTAATTCTGCTCTGCATGCATTATTCCCCCCCCCCCCCCCCCCCCCCCCCCTCTCTCTCTCTCTCTAAATAGAGCCCTAATGATGTAAACACACTATGACAGGAGCACCACAGACCAGTGATCCACCCTGACAGCTTTTAACACACACACACACACACACACACACACACACACACACACACACACACACACACACACACACACACACACACACACACACACACACACACACACACCACCTCGTATTTCTCCTGAGTTGTTAATAATGTCCTGATGGCAATACTGAAGTTAGTGACCCATAGCAACACCATTAATCACACAATACACCCAGCGTATGATCATAATAAATATACTTGAGATTAATGTCTCAGTCATGTGCACATCATACATTTTCTAAGTCTTGCATCAAAAAAGGACAAATCTGATACAGGAAGGTTACATACTCCATATAATTAATGTTTGTTTCTAAATCAGCATGTGAACAGAGCAGGAATAGAGGATTTCATTGTAAAGCATTAGCTAACCAACACATACATTGTAACAGAGCGTTGTCATTGTAAAACATGAGCTACCAAACATACAGTAAAGGAACAGAGCGTTGTCATTGTAAAACATGAGCTACCAAACATACAGTACTGGAACAGAGCGTTGTCATTGTAAAACATGAGCTACCAAACATACAGTACTCATGAGTAACAGCTGATTCAGATCAGTCTCACTCCCAGTCCATGAGAGAAGAGAGAAGAGAGCGAGAGAGCAGGTAAACATTGTGTGTGAGAGGGAGTCAGAGTTAACTGCTCTTGCAAACAAAACAGAGTGAGAGAGACTCATCTTTTCATGCAGAGCCTATGATTTGTTTTCTTCTAGCACCATCTAGTGGATATTTAGTGTACGATGTTTCTAGAGTAGAGCCAGAAGTATACTGAACAAAAATATAAATAAAACGTGCAACAATTTAAAAGATTTTGCTGCGTTACAGTTCTTATAAGGAATTCATTTGAAACATCGGCATCTCCTAGCAGGCTTTACCTGCAAGATTCCGAAGTTCAAAAACCTCATCAGAAAAAAAAGAGCTACCCAGAGCTACCCAAAGAGCTACCCAGTTAAAAAGAAAAAACTAAACAAAAATTATTTTATTTTAGTTAGTTTTGCAGTCAAATATAATACTTGGTGTACAGTTTAAGTTTTGAAATGTGTATATTTTGTATTTTACTCTGATCAGCGGTCTGAGTAATAAGTCCAAATGAAATCTAACAAAATGCAAGATATTCTAAAGACCAATGTATCAAACTAAAATACAGATGAAATATAAATACATACAGGTGTTTCATATTTTCAAAATACAAAATAGATTTCCAAGTACACGCCTTCACTACAATACCATTCTCAAGTAGATATGTTTTACCTTAGTTTAATGCAAAATGTAAATGTAAAATGGATCAATTGCAAAGCACACCGAGTATTATTATTGTTCTTCTTTCCGGGAAGAGCTCATTATAATAATACCCAGCATTCTTGCGAGTGTTATTTTTTACATTTAGATTTACATTGTGGTCATTTAGCAGACACTTATCACGCCATAGTGCCATCAGACTTTTGATACCAATGCAGGATGAAAGGGGGCCAAAAAAGGATGAAACGCAATAATATTTGTTTTGTATTTTACCACAAAAAAAAACACAGATCTCAAAAGTATCTTGTTACAAAATACATTGGATTGTAGTGTCACACCCTGATCTGTTTCACCTGTCCTTGTGATTGTGTCCACCCCCATCCAGGTGTCGCCCATCTTCCCCATTATCCCCTGTGTATATATACCTGTGTTCTCTGTTTGTCCGTTGCCAGTTTGTCTTGTTTGTCAAGTCATCCAGCATTTTGTTTCTCAGCTCCTGCTTTTCCCAGTCTCTCTTTTCTCGCCCGCCGGGTTTTGACCCTTGCCTGTCCTGACTCCGAGCCCGCCTGCCTGACCACTCTGCCTGCCCGACCTTGAGCCTGCCTACCGACCTGTACCTTTGCCCCCCGCTGGATTTTTTAACCTCTGCTTACGCTGACCCTGAGCCTGCCTGCCGTCCGGTACCGTTGCTTCACCTCTGGTTTACTGACCCCTGCCTGCTTTGACCTGTTTATTGCCTAACCCCTATTGGATCATTAAAATATTGTTTATTCAACGTGGTCTGCATCTGGGTCTTACCTTCATATCTGATAGTACAAACTGGCCATGACTGACCCAGCAGACCCGGGCCATTTGTGCAACGCCATCTCCTCCCAAGGAGCCTCTGTTGGTAGGCATGAGAAGTTGCTTCATGGGCTGATGGAGGGGGTCCAAATGTTAGCTGAGCGCAATGACTGGGCGTTGGACATGCTGCGGGAGCAATTCCACGGGTTGGATGGGGGGCAGCCTGCCAAGGTGGTAACTTCCCTGCCCCTCAGTAACTCGGCGGTTAACAGCGCCACCCCACTGGCCACTCTAGCTTCCCCGGAGCCCCGATTAACTCCCCCAGAACACTTTAATGGAGAGCCGAGCATCTGTCGGGCATTTTAGCTGTGTGCCCTCATTTTTGACCTTCAGCCCTCCTCCTTCCCCTCGGATTGCTCCAGAATAGCTTACCTCATCATTCTGGTCTGGAAGGGCTTTCACCTGGCCTACTGCTGTGTGGGAACAGCAGCCGACCATATGTGTGAGCCTGGAGGGGTTTGTGGGGGAGGTGAGGAAGGATTTTGATGCCAAGCCCTCCAGGAGAGAAGCTGCCCGGAAGCTATTCAAGCTCCGGCAGGACGCCTGCACAGTTGCCGACTATACGGTGGATTTCCGCACGTTGGCAACGGAGAGTGTGTGGAACCCGGAAGCATTGTTCGACATGTTCCTGCACGGTGTCTCGGAGGAGGTTAAGGACGAGCTTGCAGCTCGTGACCATCCGCATTGAGGGCCGATTGCGGGAACGACGAATGGAGAGGGAATTCGACTTCACTCGCACATCCAGGGATTCCACCTCATCTCTGAGCCATGCCGGAAGTCCCCGACGGTCCCGTGGCCGAGAGCACCCAAGGTTTTCTGACCTTCCTTGAGAGTCACCGAAGCGGGCAGAGGCACTGTTTCCGGAGCTCATGCAACTAGGCAGAGCAGGGCTGTCGCCAGCGGAACGGCAACACAGGATCAGGACAAGGAGCTGTCTGTATTGCGGGACTTTTGGTCATTTTGTGTCCTCGTGCCTAGTAAAGTACCAGTCTCACCATGGAGCGAGTACTCTCATTGACTCCGGGTCCGATGAGAGCTTTTTGGAAGCCACACTGGCTTCCAAGCATCCGCACTCAGCCCCTCTCCATTCCCATGGATGTTAGAGCACTGGATGGGCGCTCTATAGGTCGGTCACCCATACCACCACTCCCATCAACCTACGTGTGTCAGGGAATCACAGCGAGACCATTCAGTTCCTGCTCATCAAGTCCCCCGAGATTCCCGTGGTATTGGGATTCTCCTGGCTCCAGCGACACAATCCACTCATCAACTGGTCTACGTGGGCTATCATGGGCTAGAGTCCGTTCTGCCATGGTCATAGCCTGAAATCGGCACAACCTGTCCCCGGGACATCTTCATGGGTCCTCGGATGTGGATCCGAGACCTCTCCGCCATTCCCGCGGATTACCAGGACCTCCGGGAGGTGTTCAGCAAGGCCCGGGCCACTTCCCTTCCACCGCACTACCCCTATGACTGTGGGATTGACCTTCTCCTTAGTATCACGCCGCCCCGGGGACATTTGTACTTGCTGTCGGGAACAGAGACCAAGGCAATGGAGAACTACATTGGGGACTCCCTAGCTACAGGATTTATCCGTCCCTCCTCCTCTCCCGCTGGTGCAGGGTTCATCTTCGTGGAGAAGAAGGACAAGAACCTGTGCCCGTGCATTGACTCCCGGGAACTCAATGACATTACAGTGAAGAACCGTTATCCGCTACCACTCCTTTTCCAGGCCTTCGAGCCGCTCCAGGGGGCCACGGTGTTCTCCAAGCTGGATCTACGAAACACCTACCACCTGGTGCGGATACAAGAGGGGAACAAGTGGAAGACCGCCTTCAACATGGCCAGCGGCCACTACGAATATCTGGTCATGCTTTTTGGTCTCACCAACGCCCCTGCCGTGTTCCAGGCTTTGGTGAATTACGTTTTTCACAACATGCTGAACCGGTTCATCTTCGTCTACTTTGATGACATCCTCGTCTTCTCCTGCGGTGGTGGATTGGCCTCAGCCTACGTCCAGGGTGCAGCTGCAACGCATCCTGGGGTTCGTCAACTTTTATCGACGCTTTATTGGGGTTACAGCAACCTGGCCTCTCCCCTGTCTGCCCTCACCTCTGAGAAGGTTCCATTTACGTGGTCCACGTAAGGTTCCATTTACGTGGTCCACGTCCCGGGCGCTCCGGGACTTTAAACACCGCTTCACCACGGCTCCGATCCTGGTTCATCGGACCCTTCCCATCAGTTCGTGGTGGAGGCCGATGCTTTGGATGTCGGAGTAGGGGCTGTCCTGTCCCAACATTCTGCCCTGGACCTTAAGCTGCATCTCTGCGCCTTCTTCTATCACCGCCTCAATGCCACGGAGTGGAATTACGGTGTGGGGAATCAGGAGCCTCTCGCGGTGAAGATGGCAATGGAGAAATGGAGGTACTGGCTCGACGGGGCAGAACATCCGTTCATTGTGTGGACCGACCACAATAACCTGGAGTATCTCCGTACCGCCAAGCACCTCAACTCCAGACAGGCGAGATGTGCCCTGTTGTTTGCCCGGTTCAACGTTTCCCTCTCCTACCGGCCAGTTCCAAGAACGTCAAGCCGGATGCCCTGTCTCGCCGCTATAACCCCACGGCTACCACCCCGGAGCCCGAAACCATCCTTCCCACCTCGTGCCTGGCGAAGGCACTCAGCTGAGGTATCGGGAAACAGGTCCGGGAAGCTCAGCAGTCCCAGCCGAACACTGGGGAGCCAGATATCCTAATGTTGGTGGCCTACCATGGTTCCCGACGTCGCCACATTTGTCGCCACCTGCACGGTCTGTGCACGGAACAAGACACCTCGACAAGCTCCGGCTGGCCTCCTCCAACCTCTGCTGTCCCTCATTGCCCCTGGTCTCACATCTCCCTGGACTTTGTCACGGGTCTTCCCCCATCTGATGGTAACACCAACATCCTGACCGTGGTGCATCGCTTTTCCAATGCCGCCCACTTCATTCCTCACCCCAAGTTACCCTCTGCCAAGGAGATGGCCCAACTCATGGTGCAGCACGTCTTCCGGATCCATGGACTGCCCGTGGACATGGTCTCCGACCGCGGGCCTCAGTTCTCGTCCCAGTTCTGGAAGGCATTCTGCAACCTCATTGGGTCATCGGCCAGCCTGTCCTCTGGATTCCACCCCCAGTCTAACGGCCTGTCGGAGCTAGCCAGGCAGGACCTTGAGACAACTCTGCACTGCTTGGTCTCCGCCAGCCCCACCACCTGGAGCCAGCAGCTGGCGTGGGTGGAATATGCCCGCAACACCCTTCCCTGCTCTGCCACAGGCCTATCACCGTTTGAGTGTCCCTGGGATATCAGCCCCCGCTCTTCCCTGATCAGGAATAGGTCGACGGTATACTTTCTGCCCAGATGTTAAAGGTCTTACTCACGTTGGCTGCGGAGAGAGTGATCCCACAGTCGTCCGGGAACAGCTGATGCGCTCATGTATGTTTCAGTGTTACTAGCCTCGACTCGAGCATAGAAGTAATTTAGCTCGTCTCGTAGGCTCGTGTCAGCGGGTAGTTCTCGGCTGTGCTTCCCTTTGTAGTCTGTAATAGTTTGCAAGCCCTGCCACATCCGACAAGCGTTGGAGCCGTTGTAGTACGATTCGATATTAGTCCTGTATTGATGCTTGGCCTGTTTGATTGTTCGTCAGCGGGCACAGCAGATTTCTTATAATCTTCCGGGTTAGAATCTCGCTCCATGAAAGTGGCAGCTCTACCCTTTAGCTCAGTGTGGATGTTGGGTGTAATCCATGGCTTCTGGTTGGGGTATGTACGTGCAGTCACTGTGGGAACGACGTCATCAATGCACTTATTGATGAAGCCAGTGACTGTTGTGGTGTACTCCTTAATGCCATCGGAAGAATCCCAGAACATATTCCCGTCTGTGCTAGCAAAACAGTCCTGCAGCTTAGCATCTGCTTCATCTGACCACTTTTTATCCTGCAAAAGCAACGGAGTGGGAAAGAGAGGAAATAAGTCCTGCAAGAGCAAAGTGTCTCACCAAAGAAAATGTTAGTCCTATTTTGTTTCTGTAAAAATGTCCAACTGTGTTCAAAATGAGACGATTTCCCCTAAGCACCTGCTATTGTAATGAGAGAGTGATGAGGTGATCCGATGTCATATCCTGTTCTCTATAATATTTTGAGGTGCAGTGGCTGCAGATGAGCCAAGGAAGTAGCCAGCTCTAATCTAACACATCTCCGATGCCTTCGCTGTTCCCTCTAATGGAGTTAGGCAGCACTTCAACTCCTGTTGCTAGCAGTAGGGGGAGCCAGTCTCTCTGTTTACAGCTCTATATTTTAAGACGGGGAAAACCAATAAACAGGGAATCCTGGTTTAACTTATTTTAGTGTAAATACAGTCAATATGTGTGTTGTGTTGGTGTGAGCCTGTGAAGGCAAACTGTGAATGACAGACAGGCAGGCAGGGTGGATGTTGGTGTGACAGCAGTGGAAGAAGACTCAGCTATCTGACACATGGAACACAGCCTCAGCCTCCTGGCTCTGTTGCCTTGACAACCTCATCCAGCAGCAAAACTAAAGGGGCTTATGTATGAAACCCCGCTATGCCAATGCAAATATAGGCTACCATCTGTTTTTGATAAACTAATTTGATAGTGAATAGAGATGTGATGTATGGATGTACAACACATCCAAGGTAGCGTTCCACCCTGCCTTGAAACCTCCAATAGCATCAATCAGCATTAGTCCCACCCTAAGGAGCTATTCTCCACAGGGCATCTGGAGGTGAAGATGCAGCTGGACCATGGTGCTTGAGGTTGAATAAGCCACAGGACAACCTCAGAGTAGTAACCAGTAATCACAGGGCAATAAAGTGAAGAATTCCCTCACAGGCTTACACTAGGTGTTCCAACCTGCATAGGCAGCAAGTCGAGAGGGACAGGGTTGGGTGGGTGAGTGAGTGATTAAATGAGTGAGTCTGTCTGTTTGTAACATAGGGCAGGGTTACACCTGTGTTGTGATACTAAGCTAGGTAGCTGGGTTGGATATTGAATCACTACAAGGCTGCCGGCTAGACCAGTTTGGATGTCGTCTTTGTTGACTTGTCACCTCACCACCATGAACCACACAGGTACTCTTTAGGGTTCTTTAATGAACACCTGTAGGGTGTGGTTCTACAAGGAATAGTAAGGAACATATTATAGGACACAATCATATGGGATTATTGCTATAAAATGCATGCAGTATAAAGGCTTAATCAGATGAGGTTACTACAGTATGCAATGATAAACGTAATGAAGTAAGGCTTCACACAGATGTGAATAAAATACTGACTTAAAATCATATGCTGTATGTAATAGGCTACATATAACTAGAAGGATAATGCAGTATATGAGAACATAAATTACTGTTGCAGAATACAGCTGCAGTCTATACACCACTACACAATAGAGTTCTAGTTTGCTAACATTGACGGTAAACTTTAACTTTAAGTGGCTCGCAAGAACACCTGACCACTGCAAGGTGCAATAACTGCGTGCTGACCATAAAATGGCGGACAGAGAGAGGAAGCACTGAGACGTTCAGACAAATTCAGGGCTGTCACAATGTGCTGCACTGGGAAAGGAAAATAAGGTCACATACAGACAGCATAACCCTAAAATGTCAGTATCATGTAGCATAGTCATGCGACATATCAGTTAAATAACTTTATTAACAATGAGATAATATTGAGGAAACCACTTCTGTTCTCAGTAGAGCACCACACACTCCATGTGCAATGGGAGATAAGAGAGGAAGGAAATGGGGTGTGCTGGGCTGGGCCCTGTCTGTCTATCTAAGCAAGAGGAAAAACCATTACTCATTTGAAATACACTTTATTTTGTCAGTATTCTCTGAAGGGTCAAATGAGGTACTGTCAAATGTTAACGATTTATTTGGACTGGATAAGTAACCTAAATAACAGTACTGTTACTAATTTTACTGTAACCAAATGAGGATAGTGATGTTTTGCTGACCCTTATTTTGAATCTGCATTGTGTATCTGACAGACCCCGCCCATTACTTTTTCAGCCCTGTGTACTGGTTATGTGTATGTAGTCTACAAGAAGCACCTTTTAGTCCGTTTCAATCCTGGGATCTGTTGACAGAAAAGAGAGAAACAAACACGGTCAAGACTAGATTCTGGTGGTAGGCTGCACAAGAAGGTGAGTGAGATTTTTTATTGGGACTCGTGTTATATTTTGATGTGAGGATTTATTGCATCATATTACAGTATTGATTATGTTTACAAGTTTCCAAATGTTATTATGGAAAACTTCATTGTACATATTGGGAGATATTGGTCTGATATAGTTACAGTTCACTCCAAAATAAAAGTTTGTCAGATATCTTCTGACATTTTTAGAGCTAACATTTTCAGACCTAGCATTTTTTGGGAGTCCTAAAACGTTAAACCTATTTCCAACCACAAGAAATAAGCTACTGATACAGACTATACATACTGTGTAATGTGAGGACTTATTAACTCATATTACATTATTGGGACAAAGGTCCGATATAGTGACAGTTGAAAGTTTGTCAGATATTTTCTGATGTTTTGGGGGGGGGGTTCCTAAAACTTTTAACATATTCCCGAGCACTAGAAATAAGTTACAGATGTATTTATTTATTTATTTATTCATTTATTTAATAAATGTGCAAATGTTGACACAGTATTTGTTTTGTTACAGGCTGGCCATGATTGGAAGGGGATTCCTGGGTTGTTTCATCTTGTGTCTGTCTCTGGCATCAGTATGCGCTGTCAAGGGAACCCTTAATTCAATAAAGGACCTCAAGGGAATAGAGTTTGGTCACACCTTTCCTCGGCACGGCCTCATGCTGCTCCACTGGATAGCCAACAACATTTACAATGACAACAACGGCAACATGAGACTCAATTTCAACCCAGCCAGGAGAGACTATGGCTTTCATTTCTATGGAAACAGACCCTGTTCATTACCTTTTCTGCTTCCTGAAAGCGGAAGATACTACTCACTAGGGAATATGAACAGTAATGGCTCAAGGGCACTTCCTTATTATGTAACTCGAAGTTTCTACAACTCAAGGGGACCTGAGAGAAACATGGACAGGGTCGTACTCAGAGTTAGGGATGAAGGGTCCAATCAGTTCATTGCAGACGAGGTCTATGTCACACAGCACTATCCACTAAATGAAAACAGAGGAACTGGCTATGATCCAACCAGGACATACCGTGTCAATGTCATCCTCCTTAGACAAATCCAAAATCTATCAAACATTAACCTAAATGTTATTCCACAAACATATCATGCCGAGATCAACCACAGCAGTCTGCAGAGTCTGAGAAACACCTGGGGAGACACACCTGGTCTGGTACTTCTTCTGGCTCTTGTATTGCACTTTACACATCGCAATATCTTATTTAAGGAGCAAGCTCTTCGTTTAACATCTCAACCCCAGAGTGGCATGGATAACCCCAGAGTGGAGGACGATAAATCATTGATTAAGCTTGAGGTGAAAACCACAGATAGAGGAAAAGCCAGGATCATCTGGAGTGGGATCCCCAAGAGGCTATTAGACCAGGGTGTAATGGTGGTGCTTTATAAGAGCAATGGAAGTGAAAGCAAACTAGACAGGGTCTCGGTCGGGGGCAAGGCCTCTGGGAGTTATAACACCTCAGTACCCCTTAACCCTGGTCTCCAGGTCAGGCTCCATAAGAAGGTAATGATCTTGTGTGTATTTGCCACTATTGGGGACGAGATATGTAGGAGTTCTGAGTTTCATGATGCCAACAGAGAGATTCCTGCTTATATTAATGACTATGACGCCAGTCTGCAGCTCTTTGTAAAGGATGGAAAGGCCTGCGCTCGTCTGTACGTAAAGAAATCCTTCACTGCCTGGAAGAAAACGTTTAATAACTCCTGGGTTGGGTTCTACTCTTCTGAAGGCACCTTGGATCATAAGACCTGGCAATGGGCTGTAAAGTTCTCTGAGGAAAGCTGCTCTGATTGGGCAGATATACCTGGGTATGATGTCTATGTGTACAAGTCTAGTATGACCATGTCTCCTGGGGTCCAGGCCAGATTCATACTGGAGAAATCTGGGGGTGAAAAGGCACGCACTCCACCCTGGGAGAGACTTGTCCAGGGGTGATCTCACCTGATGACATTAAACATGTTGGTGATGTTTTCATTTATAACTGCTTGTGTAATTGCTTTTGTTAATGTTTAACATTTATGTACCCTGCTTTTCATTTAGATTCATTGTAATTGTTCATCTGTGTGAAGTGTAAAAGAGAATCTGTTCCCAAAAATCCCTTCTTGTCACAGTCGTCATAATGATTGGACCAAGGCGCAGCGTGGGTAGAGTTCCACATATTTTAATAAATCGAAACTCACCGAACAAAACAATAAAGCACAAACGAAACGTGACGCTACTGGTGTGCACACAGGCAACTAACTGTAGACAAGATCCCACGAATCACAATGGGGAAAATGGCTACCTAAATATGATCCCCAATCAGAGACAACGGTAAACAGCTGTCTCTGATTGGGAACCATACCAGGCCAACATAAACCATTAATCACCTAGATGACAAACCCTAGTCACTGTCACGCCCCAACCAACATAGAGAATAAACAGTAAACAGTCATTTCTGTCTGTAATAAATCCCTTTAGGGTTGGCCTGGCTCCCATGTGGGTGGGATTATGCCGCCCCAGACCCACCCATAGCTGCACCCCTGCCCAGTCATGTGAAATCCAGAGGAAGGGCCTCATTTATTTATTTCAATTGACTGATCTCCTTATATGAACTCAAACCCAGTAAACCTTGAAATTGTTGCATGTTGCATTTACTTTTTTGTTCAGTATACATTGCAAACATTCTAAGTTATCCAGCAGTGTGGTTATTTTATCTGCAATTGCCTGAATTGGAGCCTAATTTATTGTGTTGGCAAGAGTGCCTTCATTGTTTGAATCAGCAACAGTACATTGAGTAGAGCATAGAGCAGGGTTACCCAAATGGCACCAAATTTGGCCTGCAGGTGGTTTTATTTGCCCCCCCCCCCCCCCCCAAGTTCTGAGCCCCAAAATATTTATTTTTATTGTTGGACATAAAATACTTTAAAAACACCAGGAAATCAGCTCCAAGTTCATTTTAATTTAACTTCTTTGGGCTGCAGGGGCAGTATTGAGTAGCCTGGATAAAAGGTGCCCATTTCAAACGGCCTCGTACTCAATTCTTGCTCGTACAATATGCATATTATTATTACTATTGGATAGAAAACACTCTCTAGTTTCTAAAACCGTTTGAATTATATCTGTGAGTAAAACAGAACTCATTTTGCAGCAAACTTCCTGACAGGAAGTGGAAAATCTGAAATCGATGCTCTGTTCCAGGGCCTTCCACTAAATGTGCTTTATGTATTAGTATACATGCACTTCATACGCCTTCCACTAGATGTCAATAGGGAGTGAGAGAAGAAATGGAGTGTATAACTTGATCTGAGGTGGAATAAGAGCTCTTGGCATGACGTGTCACCAATTTCCTGTTTTCTGGAAGGCGCGAGAAGGAACCGGGTATTGCCTTCTGAAGAGCTGTCGTTATAGACGGCTACTATCTCCGGCTTTGATTTTATTTGATAAATGTGACAATATCATCGTAAAGTATGTTTTTTCAATATAGTTTTATTAGATTATTGAATTTTTTTCGGGACGTTAGACGTGTTGCGTTGTCTGCGTTTGTTCACGAAGGAGAGCTTCGCGCCACTTTGCTAGCTTTCTGTGCTAATTGACTGGAGAAGAGGACATTCTAAAACCAAACAACGATTGTTCCCGACAAAGGACCCCTTGTACAACATTCTGATGGAAGATCATCAAAAGTAGGACCCATTTATGATGTTATTTCATATATCTGTCGGAACATGTTTACTAATAGTTTGCGCCCAGATTTTGGGCACTCTCTCGCTATAACGTAAGCTGGATGTCGTAATGAAGTTATTTTTAGAATTCTAACATGGCGATTGCATTAAGAACTAGTGTATCTATCATTTCCTATACAACATGTATTTTTTAGTAACGTTTATGAATAGTTATTTGGTCAGAATAGGTGAGTGTCATAAAAATATCCGGACATTCTGGGAAAAAGATGCTACGTTAGCACAATGTATAACCACTGATTTCAGCTCTAAATATGCACATTTTCGAACAAAACATAAGTGTATGTATAACCTGATGTTATAGGACTGTCATCTGATGAAGCTTATCAAGGTTAGTCAAAAATTATATATCTTTTGCTGGTTTGTTACGATCGCTAACCTTTGCTGCTGGTAAATGGCTTGTGTTTCTGGCTATTGTGGTAAGCTAATATAATGCTATATTGTGTTTTCGCTGTAAAACACTTAAGAAATCGGAAATATTGTCTGGATTCACAAGATGCTTGTCTTTCATTTGCTGTACACCATGTATTTTTCAGAAATGTTTTATGATGAGTATTTAGGTATTTCACGTTGGTGTCTGTAATTACTCTGGCTGCTTCGGTGCTGTTTGTGACGGTAGCTGTGATGGTAGCTGCAATGTAAAACTGATTTATACCTCAAATATGCACATTTTTCGAACAAAACATAGATTTATTATATAACATGTTATAAGACTGTCATTGATGAAGTTGTTTCTTGGTTAGTTTGGTTGGTTCTTGGTTGGTTTTGTGCAAGCTACCTGTGCTGTGAAAAATGTCTGTCCTTTTTTGTATTTGGTGGTGAGCTAACATAAATATACGTGGTGTTTTCGCTATAAAACATTTTAAAAATCGGACATGTTGGCTGGATTCACAAGATGTTTATCTTTCATTTGCTGTATTGGACTTGTTAATGTGTGAAAGTTAAATATTTCTAAAAAATATATTTGGAATTTCGCGCCCTGCACTTGAGCTGGCTGTTGTCATAAGTGTACCGACATCGGGTTTGCAGCCATAAGAAGTTTTAAGAAATGTGTTTCAAAGTATCCCCACGCATAATAAAAAGACATGTGATCGTATACAAATGTAAGCAATGTTTGAAATGATTATGTTTTAGTCAAACATTGTATCTGTTTGGGCTTCTTGCGGTCAATTTGCAGACTACAAATGATTAGTACTTACGTTCCCGGCCCGCCGGCCATCCGCTCAAAAATAAAAATTGTCCAGCTGCTAAATCTAGTTGATGATACCTGGTATAGAGTATAAACATGTTGTATCCCATTGTTTTAATCCATTGATCCAGAAAGCACCTTATCATGTACACGTTTAAACAACCCACAGCTAAACAATGTATTTCTTTTTTGTCTATAACATGTATTGGAATTAAAGTAGGCAACTCCATATGTAAGCACCATCTAGAACCTAAAAGGGTTCTTCGGCTGTGCCCGTAGGAGAAGCCTTTGATGAACCCATTTAGGTTCAATGTAGAACTCTTTAGTTGTCCATTTAGTACCCTTTCCACAGAGGGTTCTACATGGATCTCAAAAGGGTTCTACCTGGAAGCAAAACGGGTTCAAACTAGAACAGCGGAGGCTGTTAGGAGGAGCTATAAGAGGACAGACTCATTGGAATGGCTGGAAATAAATAAATGTAACGGTATCAAACATTTATTCTATGAGTGTACTATGGAGTTGGTAGGTATTCATATTCATGCTTTTGGCCTTAGGCATGGCAACCGTTTTGACAGACTTTGGTGAAGGCAAAGATAAGATCGCAACACTTGCACAGGGAAACCTCTTTCACTGTGGTTGTTCTTGATGACTTCTTCAAAACCAACACCGTTGAGACATCAAATTGTCAAACACGTTACATTTTCCTTATTCAGTCTGACATGTGTACTATGAACACCTTTATGAAACCAGTCATAACACCATTATGAAACCAGGCATAACACCTTTATGAAACCAGTCATAACACCATTATGAAACCAGGCATAACACCTTTATGAAACCAGGCATAACACCTTTAAGAAACCAGTCATAACACCTTTATGAAACCAGGCATAACACCTTTATGAAACCAGTCATAACACCATTATGAAACCAGGCATAACACCTTTAAGAAACCAGTCATAACACCTTTATGAAACCAGGCATAACACCTTTATGACACCAGTCATAACAACTTTGTGTGTTACAGTATCATTCATTACACATTTATTCGACACCATTCGTAAGGAATTCTCAAAATACAAGTTCCCTCGGATAGCTCTTTATTTATAAGTACAATGAAAATGCATATTTCTCCCTGACACACTACTCACGAAACAGTCTGGGAGAGCTGGGTAAGCTTCAGAGCATTACCCAGGTAGCATGAGCAATTTAGGGTTTATATTGGGGTTGAAGGGCGGGAATCCAGTTACCGAGATTTACCAACATTTACCGCCCAAAACCTCTCCCTTTTCCCAGGTTAAAAAACTGCGAGAAACCGGTAATTGATAATACATTATTTATATGAACAGCATGATGTGAAATGGAACAGTTCAATTATTGGCAATGTCAGTGGCGATTTTAGCATGAAAATCATGAAAAAAAACAAAAAAACTGAGATACATGCCAGCAAAGCCACTACAACACTAAACAATACATTAATTGCACTATAACTGTAACAAACGGTGCCCACAAACTGTTAGGGCCTACAAAAGCTGTCCCAAGAGCAGAGTCCCAACAGGGATCCCAACATCTTACCACTGCTATACCTGGCTATCAGCAGAGCCTTGTCTGGCAGCAAAACAGTTCATTCAGCCTCATTTACTGCCTTTTAAAAAATCATAGTTGATATGGCTGACTTGCTAAAACAAATGTGGTTTCTACTGACAATTGAGATGTACAAACTATGACACAAGGGGATGACGAGTGGATAAGAGGCAATCCGTAATTTAGATTACGACATTCATGAGCGAGCTAGGACGGACGTATTCAATCTAACTATTTGTTCAGCACTTTGAAATGTACAGTGACAGTATTCAGAACATGGGTCAATCTTACAGTATTTCCCTGTATACCAAGTCAGAACCGTAGGATAAATAAAGGCTCTTATAATATTCGATGATGACATATCTCTAAAACTGGCTATAGGCTACATGTGCACCACCAAGTCAGAACAGTAGGCTAAATTATGAGGGGAAAAGGGACCAAATAATTAGGGTGAGGCACATGGGCTATTAACAGCTTACTACACAACATACACTTAGTATTACTTTCTTAGCTACAGTATACATATTGGCATATTACATAATTTATGCAGCAGCATACAAGAAATGTTTTGACTCATCTTGTTGTGCTGTGCTCACTTGAACAAGAATGTGGCACAGTGGGAAAATGTTGTCATCAAACTTGGTCATCAAAGTCTGGCATTCTCTGGATTATTGTGCTTTCAAGACAACTGGGAAGAAAAAAAAGGCTGAATCAGGACGTCAGTGATCATCAGGTCGGAGCTCTAGAAAGAGGCCAGAGTTCCCGACTTGGAATTCCGAGTTGGATGACTGTTCAAAACGTATTTTCTTAGTCGGTTCTTGTTTTTTGTATTTCAAGTTCCTAGTTGTATTAAACTCAGATTTCCCAGTTACGTGTTTCCAGTTGTTTTGAACTCGGCAAAAGTCATGCTGGATTGACAACATGGCCAATTTTCAGTGTTTATTCTTTGAAGTTTGGGAAAGAGACCCTTGAACCACAAACCCACTCCACTGAATAGCAGGCTAGTAATTGCCTTGCAATTCTTGCAGTTAGCCACTGATTTCTTCCAAACCACTCATTTGCAATTTCCAACTTGTTGTGTAATGTTAATGTCCAATGGCCGATGATACCTTGTATCTATAATTTCTCTTCATAATATTCTCTTCAAATGACAAGGATTGAAAAGGATTTGCCAGTTGATAGTTGACTTGATTCATGATCATGACTGCTAGATTGCTAGCTAAGATTATGAAAGTATGATGTTGATAAGATCAGTCCAATCAAAGCTACGGTAGAGATAACGTGACTTGACGTCATTTTATCTGTGGCCAATGACCTTGTGCCTTCTTGGATGGGCACATCTAATGTAACTCTATGGCAGCACCCAAGGGGTTTGAATTTTCGACCTCTCCTTGTAGCGTGCCCATGAGTGACAGAAAACGGAGCAATTTTTTAAAATTGTTTGCAAACTGATATGCGACACGTATTAATGCAAAAATAACATGTGTTCTCTACAGCCTCTTCATGATGAATCAACTCTCAGGGTGGGGACAGACAGCCCATCTCAGTATGGAGAGCAGTTCACAATGCATATAGACCTATCATCTCGTCATAGTAAGGTTTTTTCTTGTGACAGGTAGGCCTACATTTTCTGCAGCATAGCCTATGCTACAGTTATATAAAGTAAATGAATGCGCGTCTAATTTACCCAAGCTCTTTTTTGCTAAATGTTAAATGCATCAGCCAAAACAACTCACAGGTAGTTAACGCGCGATGGCGGTAGGCTATAGCAGTTATTTATTCAGACCCATAACCATTCAAACTTCGTGAAGTGAAAGCCTTCTTCATCAAATATTTTTATTTCAAAATTAAAATCAAATTCACTACCCTCTTCTTGTTACTTTGTAGGCCGCATGTGATGCACCAGAATTGCATGCCCTCTTCTGCTTTATCCTGGTTCGAACGATGTGAATATTTCCAGCCCATATAATAGGCTACAGTATAATACAATACAGTACAGTAATACAGTTCATACTCAAAAAGATTCGCTTACAGGAACTAGTTTTATTTATTTACCCAAGAGCGCATAGAGCTAGCTACATCTATGTTTTTCTGTTGTGCACAATGTGCGGTAGCCTATCATACACAGCACAATCATTTGGTATTTTTTGGACTTGGGCTCATTAAATGTATTTAATATATGGCTCATCAGGCTCAGATAGCACCCGGCTTGAATGTTCATGTTGATCAAAGCTCTAATTAAATCCAGACATATTTACAGTGCCTTTGGGAAAGTCTTTAGATCCAGAGACTTTTTCCACATTTTGTATACGCTACAGACTTATTTTAAAATGGATTTTAAAAAATCCTCAGTAATTGACACACAATACCCCATAATGAGAAAGCCAAAACAGTTTGAGAAATTTTAGCAAAAGCATAACATGTTTTTTTTAATTTTTTTTTTACATAAGTATTCAGACCCTTTGCTATGAGACTCGAAATTGAGTTCAGGTGCATCCTGTTTCCATTGATCATCCTTGAGATGTTTCTAAAAATTTATTGGAGTCCACCTGTGGTAAATTCAATTCCTTGGACATTATTTGGAAAGGTACACACTTTCTAAATAAGGTCCCACAGTTGACAGTGCACGTCAGAGCAAAAACCATGCTCCAAGACAGGATTGTGTCGAGGCTCAGATCTGGATAAGGATACAAAAACAATTGTGCAGCATTGAAGGTCCCCAAGAACACAGTGGCCTACATCATTCTTAAATGGAAGAAGTTTAGAACCACCAAGACTCTTCCTAGAGCTGGCAGCCTGACAAAACTGAGCGATCGGGGGAGAAGGGCCTTGGTCAGGTAGGTGACCAAGAATATGATGGTCACTCTGACAGAGCTCTAGAGTTCCTCTGTGGAGTTGGGAGAACCTTCCAGATGGGAAACCATTTCTGCAGCACTCTACCAATCAGGCCTTCATGGTAGAGTGGCCAGACGGAAGCCACTTCTCATGAATTGGCACATGACAGCCAGTTTGGAGTTAGCCAAAAGGCACCTAAAGGACTCTCAGACCATGACAAACAAGATTATCTGGTCTGATGAAACCAAGACTGAACTCTTTGGCCTGAATACCAAGCACCACGTCTGGAGGAAACCTGGCACCATCCCTACGGGGAAGCATGGTGGTGGCAGCATCATGCTGCAGGGGTGTTTTTCAGCGGCAGGGACTGGGAGACTAGTCAGGATCGAGGGAAAGATGAACGGAGCAAAGTACAGAGAGATCCTTGATGAAAACCTGCCCCAGAGTGCTCAGGACCGCAGACTGGGGCGAACGTTCACCTTCCAACAGGACAACGACCGAGCCAAGACAATGCAGGAATGGCTTCGGGATAAGTCTGAATGTCCTTGAGTGGCCCAGCCAGAGCCCGGACTTGAACCTGATCGAACATCTCTGGAGAGACCTGAAAATAGCTGTGCAGCAACGCTCCCCATCCAACCTGACAGAGCTTGAGAGGATCTGCAGAGAAAAATGGGAGAAACTCCCAAAATACAGGTGTGCAAAGCTTGTAGCGTCATACCCAAGAAGACCTAAGGCTATTTTTTACATTTGCAAACATTTCTAAAAACCTGTTTTTGCTTTATCATTATGGGGTATTGTTTGCAGATTGATGAGAAGAAAAAAATACAATGTAATACATTTTAGAATAAGGCTCTAACCTAATCAAATGTGGAAAAAGTCAAAGGTCTGAATACTTTCCGAAGGCACTGTATATGCTTTATAATGCTTTTGATAGCACGGTTTTGGAGGGAATACCATGTTATCCGGGAGAGATAGGATGGAACATTTGTAAAACACCACAATGGCAGTAGGGGTTGGAACCAGACCTTATGTAAATAGTATATTTCAAATACTCTAACAAGCTGTACTTGATGATTGAGCTTGCCTGGCACAATGGAAACTATGGAATAGTCCCACAAGTGTAAAACCCATCAGTCTGGCATTCCGGTCAGGCTCAAACAAACGCTTGAAGTATGTTATCAATTTCAAATACAATTTGAACCCATTTGCAAATCCCCCTACCAAGGCAGTATGGGATGGCAACTGAAAAGTGATGTAGGTGTGGTTAAACTTGTCTGAGACCTGAAGTCTTGTATGAGCTCCCTAAGCTAATGCCTACGCTTAAGCTCAGCAGGGTAATACAGTCTTGTGGCCTGCAGGAGACCTAGGCTAGAAACCAGTCTGTCTAATTGGTGCAGTGACCTGGATAGGTATCTGTGTGGTGAAATGAGTGGTGGAGCATAACGAAGGTGGTTTTGTGTGTTTAGTAACCTAAAGAGTTACACCCTGGGTCTCTTGTTACCTTGCTGAACTATGGGGCTGCATGTACTGTAGCCTAGAGGTTAGAGGGGAGGCTAACATCTGGGGGTTGCTGGTTTGAATCCTGGGTCTCATGGATGTGAACTGGCAACTGAAGTGTTTTGCCGGTATCTATTCCTAGATGCCATCTGCCGTTGTGCTCTCGAGGAAGGCACAACCACAAAATGGTCTAAAGCGTAGTCTTCTTCTTCATCTCGGGGAAGCTAACAGAAGGTTACTCATCATGATACACAGCCTGTTGTGTGTATGTCGTGATAATCTATAAATAATCTAATCATAATCTATTAAATCTTGAGTATAAGCTTCCAGATGACGATCTACCAGGCACACATCTGAAACTGATCTACCAGGCACACATCTGAAACTGATCTACCAGGCACATATCTGAAATTGATCTACCAGGCACACATCTGAAACTGATCTACCAGGCACACATCTGAAACTGATTTCATTTGGTCATAAACTGGACCATTTAGCTATATGATTTTGAGGTTAAAGACACCAGGAGGTTTCCAAAAACAATCAGAAAGAAATACATATTTTTTTAACCTTTATTTCAACAGGGAGTCCCATTGAGACCAAGGTCTCTTTTAAGAGAGCCCTGCATTTAAAAAAAAATAAAATACAGAAAAATACAAAAAAATCGAATACACAATCATGGATAACATCAACATCACTCAGCTACCGGGTCTTCAATCAATACCGTGAACTGCCTGAGTGGCACCAGAACATCCATTTTCAACGAGATCTGCAGATTGTTCCAGCAGTTGGGCACATTAAAACTAAAAGCAGATCTACCCAATTCGGTGGAGACCTGATGAACCTCTAGAGTTAACCAACCCTGCAAATGTGTTTAGAAAGTCATGTCTTTATTCTTCAACAACAAAGTGAGTTATGTTGGAAGCTTCTGCAGTAGAGCTTTGTAAACAAAGAGGGAGTAATGAAGTGACCTAAGGGACTTTAGTGAAGACTAGCCAATCCTTTTGATACAGGATGCAGTGATGCGTATGAAAACTGGCCCCAGTGATAAAGCGAAGGGTGCTATGGTAGACGGCATCCAAAGGTTTAAGAGTAGTGGCTGCCGCGTCCCATGGTGTCACCATAATCAAGAACTGGCAGGAAAGTTGACTGTACAGTCTGCTTCCTGCAATTTAGGGATAGGCAAGATCTATTTCTAAAAAAGCTTTAAGTAGCTCATCGTTTAATTATTATTATTTTTTTACATTAAGTCTTTGTCAATCCAAATGCCCAGATATTTGTAGACGGGAACCATCCAATGAATAAATATGTAGTCCATATGAAACATTCTTGCAGGAACCACAGAACATCATGTATTTAGTCTTGTCTGCATTAAGTCCAGGTTTTACACAACCTGGGCTTTCTGTAAGGTTACAAGGTCAGATTGCAGCTCAAACATAGCCTGGTCAACAGTTGGGGCAATAGCATACATAACAGTGCTGTCTGCATACAGATTAATATTAAAAGTTAACCGATACACCAGTATTATTTAGACAAATAGTAAAGACACAGGTCCCAGTACCGACCCCTGCGGTCCATCTTTTGTAATATCCAGGAAACCAGACTCAACACCATCAGAGATCATACATTGAGTCCGGTCTGCCAGAATTTTCAAACCACTTGCAAGAAGCCTGATCCAGGCCTATATCAATCCACCGTTGAATAAAAATTAGCTGGTAAAAAGTATCAAAGGCCTTGGAAAAGTCTATAAATAAGTTAACACAACAACTTTTATGATCCAAGAAATGTAACACAACCTAAAACAAGTGTAGCAGCTGAAACTGTGCTACATCCAGGTCTAAAACTGGATTGATGCTCATTAAGAACAGAGTGAGAAGTTAAAAGAAGTTTAATTTATCTCAGTTCAAATATTCTTCAGTCCCATCAGATAGGGGCATCAACCAATCCAGATTAAGATCACCCACTATCAGTAATTCAGATTAAACATAGTTAGACAGCCGGTCAGACAATTTGCCAAGAATACATATGGAGGCCGAGGGCGATAAATTCCCACCAGAGTCAGATGGGCATCTTAACCAAGTCCCACATTTAGGACTAGACATTAAAATTACTTAGTGACAGAGGTTGTGATGGATACAGAAACGTTTAAATGGCTCTTTATGTATATGGTGACACCCCCTCCACTGTCAACCCTATTAGATATATAAACAGATACACATCAGAGTCAACCATAGACTTCTTTAGCCAAGATCCAGTTATAACCAAAATGGCCTTACTGCTATAATAATAAATGAAAAGATGAATGGTTCTAGGTGTCTGAAATGAATCTAAGAT
Organism: Salvelinus namaycush; assembly: GCF_016432855.1. Taxonomy (NCBI): domain Eukaryota; kingdom Metazoa; phylum Chordata; class Actinopteri; order Salmoniformes; family Salmonidae; genus Salvelinus; species Salvelinus namaycush. The sequence continues at coordinate 37,126,750 of NC_052317.1, forward strand.
ATATAATAAAAGCATCAGGGAAAAAAGGCCTATTCAAGTCTTTTCATAAATATAAAAAAATGCACACTCACAGGTTCTGTGGTGCTTGTGGGCGTCATAGAACCAAACAGACGACACATTCTTATTTCAACAGCATGATTTCATTGTTTCTAGGCAACCATATATGTTTTGTTTATCTGTAAGATGTTTAAGAACTGGGAAAACAAATCATGACGAGGATCTACTAAACCATTCATTAAGGTTGTTTTACACACATAGTTAACAATTATCTCTGGACAAAATATACATTTTGTGTAATGTAGGTAGAAGGAATAAGGTTGTAATGAAGGGTGAGTGTAATAAGTGTAGATGGAAGAGAACAACTTCCTGGAATGAAACTCAGCCCTGAGCTCTCCTCCATGTAGGCTATGTGAGAGAAACACAGTACATTTTAAGGTCTAGGACCAGAGGGCACTTACTAAAGTGGTTAATGTAATAACTTTTTTACTTGTAAATAGGTTTAGATTTTTTATGTAATAAAACCGGTTAATGTAATAACTTGCTAGACAACGTAATAAAATGTTGAAAGGTTAACGTAATAATGTAATAACGCTAAATGTAACAAGTTATTACGTTATCAGGTGAACAACAACTTTTATGAATAACTTCAACTGATCATGTAATATCATACCAAAATGTTACCTGTAATAACTTTACAGCCACACTTTTTATGCCAAGGTAAGTATCTACTTTACTGAAGAACTGCAGTGATACATAACCAACCTAGAGCCTTCCTCATTTACTTTTCCCCTGGGAATGTGACTTTCTTAATCTTACATTCCTCATTTTCTTTTAGAAAATAAAATGTGCTTATGTACAAACATTCTCTATGCATCCCACAAGAGTCTGAGGCTGCCTTGGGAGGGTTGGTCCAACAAAGCCAAAGCTTCCTGATGGGCAAGCATAATATACAAGAAATCTCTCAAAGCTGCGAATGAGAACTTTGACGACCAGGTACCTAGCTGGTGGGAATTCCAATGGAGTACCCCCACCCAGGTAGTGGCAGTGCTGGAAACACTAGTTGCAGTAACCCATGGGGAGGGGGTCACACTCAGACAATCAGAGAGAGCGCAAATTGTTGTGGCCCTGGTGGCACAAAATAATCCAATGGTCTGACTGCACTGAGGTGCTTGGGAAACTGGTCACAATAGGGGACCAGCGTGTGTGTGTTTCAGGGTAGAGGGGTGTATCTGAGCTCCATCAGTTAGGACTAGACAGTGCTTAATCAAATCTCCCCATTCTTGCTCAGTTTGGCATGCCTTCTCGAACAGCTACAACTGTAAACGCATTCACACATCAAGTCTTCTCTTGAGTTGGGCTCGGGGACAAATGTTGAACATCAGTAATGATGTTAGGGACAGTATAGGATGAATCACAATAATTGTTTGCCAAAATAATAATTGCTTGCCGAAAATGCAATTTTTGGAATGTCAGTCCTGGTTATAGGTAACAATCCTTCCTATTAAGGACCTACATTATTATGCATATTATTAGTTAATTGTGGTAAAGAATTAACATATGCAACAACAAAAAATATATATACACAGTTCCAATCAAAAGTTGACACACCTACTCATGACAGTTTCTTTATTTTTACTATTTTCTTACATTGCAGAATAATAGTGAAGACATCAAAACTATGAAATAACACACATGGAATCATGTAGTAACCAAGAAAGTGTTAAACAAAACAAAATATAATTTATTTTTGAGATTCTTCAAAGTAGCCACCCTTTGCCTTGATGACAGCTTTGTACACTCTTGGGATTCTCTCAACCAGCTTCACCTGGAATGCCTGAGACTCATTGGCCTTTCTGTGAAGAACATGTAAAATAACGCATTTTCATTGAGTGCACTGTGCACTCCCCTACACGTTTATATTACATAGGTGGTGTTCGGGTCCACTGGACCCAAGGGTAATAAAAGTGTGGAAAATTGTGTGTAGATGAAAACAAGAAAAAATTTCAACAAAAAGGTTTGTTGTGTGCCTTCACTCTGTTTTCCTCCTCCCTGTGCTTGCTGTTTCAACATAGCACCAATAACAGGTCTGTCTCCCGCTTTTCTCGCACTCTTTACCCTTTGTAGTGTGTGAAATGACACAATGTCTTGCGGGAACCTGCACAATGTTATTACAATACATTTTTTTGATTACATTCTTTTGATAAATTGTAAAGAATTCTGTATTTTCCCACATTCTACCCCAATGAATAGCTTTGCATGTGTGGCTCTTTACCACAATCAATCAGTATGGCAAAAATAATCTCTGCTCAGAGGGCCTTAGAAATAATTATTTCAGAGAGAGAAGCTAGTGTGGAAGGAGCGTCTTCCACTTTAGAAGATGAAGAATTATATGAGGATCATGTCTCTATCAATTCGGAATCTGACAGTAATTTGAAAGAAGAGGATGAGATTGACCCTCAGCCAGCCACAGGACCAGCCCATCAGCAGCCAGCCACAGGACCAGCCAGTCAGCAACCAGCTCATCAGCAGCCTGCAGGAGGAGAAATATGGATGTCAACATTTTTGGAAATTGAATGGTCTTCTTGCCAAAGGAATGAGCCACCCCACATGGCTGCCAATGTGATAAGGATGCAACCAGGACCGACGCAGATGGCGGTTACTCATGTGCAGTACATAGTCTTCTTTTGAACTGTTCATCCCAGACACCATCCAGAAAATCATTCTAGACTGCACTAATTTGGATGGAAGGTGTGTTTTTGGATAGAGATGGAAGGAGATGGATCAAACTCATTTACATGTATACTTTGGGGTTCTTCTCCTTGCTGGTGTTTTCAGATTCACTGGGGAATCTACAGAATCCCTGTGGGATGCAGAAACTGTCAGAGAACTTTTCCGTGCAACAATGTCCCTGGAAAACTTCCACATTATTTCCAGGATTATCCTTTTCGATAACCGAGACACCAGACCAGATCGGCGGCAGAGAGACAAGCTAGCTGCCTTCCCCTATTTTACAACTCTGGGCCCAACGTTAGTCTTGACGGGCAGCTTATCTTTTTGCCACTATAGGGGGTGCTGTTTTGCATTAGCATAATTTGCTCAACAGATTAAACGGCTTCCTAATCAATTCTTGCTCGTACAATATGCATATTATTGTTATTATTGGATAGAAAACACTCTCTAGTTTCTATAGCCGTTGGAATTTTGTCTCTGAGTGGTACAGAACTCAATCTACAGCACTTTTCATGATAGGGAGTCAGATTTCAGACATCCTGGCCCCTGATCTGGAGTCAGTTTAAAGGTCCCTGTAAATGCTATGGAGAAACAGACACTTCTTACGTCTTCCCCTGGATGTCAGTACGTGATGACGCTTTGAATGGAGTCGATTGCGCAATCAGGGGCTGCATAAAAGAGCAAATACCGGAAGTAGTATCCCTTTGCTGCCTGCGCCTTGCGCACAGAGGACGTCGGACTCGCCTCTTTCCAAGCGTTTGTTTAGCCAGTAATATTTCTCTGGTCATGTTTTTACTCGTTAGAGGTGTTAAAAACATCATAAGGTAGTTAATTTAAACCGTTTTATAGCAATTTATATCCGTTTAGTGCGATTTTGAGCCATTTATTTCTGAGGCACTTTGAACCACTGGGCACGTTTCCTGTTCATGCCGAACGTTAGTGGGCATTTCCACATGGCAAGAGGACAGCTTTCGACCAAAAGACGATTAGACCCAAGAAAGGATTCTTTGCCCAAGATTCTGATGGAAGAACAGCTCACAGTAAGAACAATTTATGATGATAAATCGTGTTTCTGTCGAAAAATGTTAAACGCTTATGTCGCCATTTTGTTTTGTATAGCTTCGCTTGGCGCAACCTGTATTGAAAAGTAAGGATAATTTAAAAAATGTAAATCCGCGATTGCATTAAGAACTAATTTGTCTTTCGATTCCTGTCAACCCTGTATTTTTTAGTCAAGTATATGATTAGCTTTTGATTAAACTAGATCACTAAAAGATGGCGTCCGACATTTCCTTGCTTGTTTTGCTACTATTTTCATTGTATAACCACGGTTTTTTATGGCTAAATATGCACATTTTCGAACAAACTATATATGTATGTTGTAAAATGATGTTACAGGAGTGTCATCGGAAGAATTCTGAGAAGGTTAGTGAAAAAATTAATATATTTTGGCGATGATTACGTTATCCCTCTCTTTGGCTTGAATCGATGCTCTGGTAACGTTTGCACATGTGGTATGCTAACTTATCGATTTATTGTGTTTTCGCTGTAAAACGCTTAGAAAATCTGAAATATTGTCTGAAATCACAAGATCTGTGTCTTTCCAATGCTATGCTTTGTCTATTTTTATGAAATGTTTTATGATGAGTAAATTGGTCATACACGTTGCTCTCTGTAGTAATTCTAGTCGAGTTGTGATGGTCGGTGCAATTGTAAACTGTGATTTCTACCTGAAATATGCAAATTTTTCTAACAAAACCTATCCTATACCATAAATATGTTATCAGACTGTCATCTGATGAGTTTTTTTCTTGGTTAGTGGCTATCAATATCTTAGTTTAGCCGAATTGGTGATAGCTAGTGGTGTTGAGAAAAAATGGTGGACAAAGAAAAGTGGTGTATTTTGCTAACGTGGTTAGCTAATAGATTTACATATTGTGTCTTCCCTGTAAAACATTTTAAAAAACAGAAATGATGGGTTTATTCACAAGATCTGTATCTTTCATCTGGTGTCTTGGACTTGTGATTTAATGATATTTAGATGCTACTATTTACTTGTGAAGCTATGCTAGCTATGCTAATCAGTGTGGGGGGGGTGGGGGGTGCTCCCGGATCCGGGTTTCTGAGGCAGTAGAAGTTATGCCATTTAGGGGACACTGCACCTTCAGGCACTATATACTGTCTAAACCCGCAAAATATGGTATCAAGATGTGTGTGCCCCATCCGCCCGACCCACAGAACCAACAACTCCAATACTGGAAGTAAGTGTGAGTGATGTTGTTGCATGTGTGTTTGTCTGACTTGCCTACCTTGGCCTGCTGTAACTATATATGTGAATGAGTGAGATGTTAGTAAAATGTTTTCATCATTCTAGATTGCAGCCTGTAGCAACAAAAAGAAGCTCTGCAATGTGTTTGAACCCAAGAAGGACAGGAAGACACAGTACACATGCATCAAGTGCAAGAAACACATTTGCAACACACACACAGTAAAACTCTGTCCCTCATGTGGTGTGTAGACCGGCCTTCATTTGTGTTCAATGGGGCTCATTTATCATTTCCATAAACTACTACACATAAAATGTGTCTGTCAGAGTCGTGTGTATAGGTGGCAGGGAAGTCAGGCGCAGGAGAGTTAAACGGAGTGTAAATGGAGACTTTTAATAAATGTCCACTTAACATGCTCCAAACACGAAAATGTACATACATAAAATAAACATGGGTACGAGGACCCGTCGCTCACCTATACACCAAGAAACAACACTTGACATAAAACAATCTCTGACAAAGACATGAGGGGAAACAGAGGGTTAAATACACAAGAGGTAATGAATGGGATTGAAAACAGGTGTGTGGGAAGACAAGACAAAACCAATGGAAAATGAAAAATGGATCGATGATGGCTAGAAGACCGGTGACGTCGACCGCCGAACACCGCCCGAACAAGGAGAGGCAACGACTTCGGCAGAAGTCGTGACAGTGTCCTTCCAATTTGTTCAGTTCAAAGCAATAAACATCAAGTGTTGAAAACCTTGTTTCATATATATTTGTTCAAGATAAACATGATTTATTCCACCCATATCTTGATTATAATTGATTTTTGTTTCCCAAAAAACTAATATCGCTTTTATTGACAAATGTGATCAAGCAAAGGTAAATGGCAAAATATTGTAAGGGTGCGTGCTGGTGGCAGGGAAATCAGGCGCAGGAGAATGAACTTGGTATAAAACGGAGCAGTTTAATAAGGGTGGTGCCGTGGCTGAGATCTTTGTGGGCTATACTCGGCCTTGTCTCAGGATGGTAAGTTGGTGGTTGAAGATATCCCTCTAGTGGTGTGGGAGCTGAGCTTTGGCAAAGTGGGTGGGGTTATATCCTGCCTGTTTGGCCCTGTCCGGGGGTATCATCGGATGGGGCCACAGTGTCTCCTGACCCCTCCTGTCTCAGCCTCCAGTATTTATGCTGCAGTAGTTTATGTGTCGGGGGGCTAGGGTCAGTCTGTCATCCGGTGTCCTGTGTGAATTTAAGTATGCTCTCTCTAATTCTCTCTTTCTCTCTAGCCACCGTGCTTCTACACCTGCATTGCTTGCTGTTTGGGGTTTTAGGCTGGGTTTCTGTACAGCACTTTGAGATATCAGCTGATGTAAGAAGGGCTATATAAATACATTTGATTTGATTTTGATTTGGTCAAAACTCTGAAAAACAAAATATACAAAATAAAATAAGTGGGTACAAAAACCCGTCGCACACCAGAACATATCTTGCACAATGCTTACAAACAAACAATCACCGACAAGGACAATGAGGGGGAACAGAGGGTTTAAATACACAACATGCAATGAATGGGATTGGAACCAGGTTTACATTACAGTACAGCATTATTCCTAAAATGTCCCCTTTTGTATAGATGGTAATGAAACTGAAAGACTAACACCTGTGTAGGTGCTCAGCTACAATGGGAACCAGCTGTGGTTGGTTAAATTGTTTTGATAGTATTTAATCGTTTAGATTTGGAATATATTTCAATACGGTATTATTGTCTTATTAAATTTTCTGTTATGTTAGGTTTTGAACTTAAGTTCAACAGTTTTGAAAATAGTATGTAAACATGTGCAAATTGGCCTGTAGGTACATAGAGTTTTGGTGGTGGTTGTGTCTGAGTGAGAAAAGAATTTGAAAGATGTAGTCATTGAATGCATTTTGTGCCAAAGCAATGAACAATGATCCACAGATTAGCCCACAGACTGCTGTTGTGCTCACTGTGTGAAAAGTTTTGAAAAAGTGACCTAAATATTGAGAAATGGGTCCTAGCGATTGTAAAAAACTGTAACATTGTATGTTCATGCTCTGAGGTCATGACCCCAGCTAGCCAGGTGTAGTGCCATTGGCTTATTTAGCTGTCCATGTGCTCTGAGTTCCCAGAGCATGTTCACGGCATACTGCTGTCTGTCCAGTGAGCACTGAGCGCTAGTGCAGGGAGAGTAATCCCAGTAAGAAAGATGACAACAACCATGAAACGGTGTATGTGAACGTAAGTAGATTCCTCAGTGATACTAAACCACGTAGGTGCTTGAAAGATGAACGAGGAGAGATGAATCAAAGATAACTAACGAAAACAAACTAGGTTTCCCCTTCTATATGTGGATTAATCTTTGGAGTGGAGAAACACATATATTTGTATGACTCTAGGTCAAAACCTCCCGGGAAAGAAACTCAGCCCTGATCCGTCCTCCTGGCTGTGTGAGACAAATATAGTACTTTGTAAAGACCAGGAAAGGGCAGGAGAGGGCTCCTGGGAGCCACATTGTCTCTTCTCACTTTGACTGGCACTAAATGTACCTGATCCTTTAATACCAATGATTGGTCTGAGAGTGAAGTCATCAGGATTCCCTGGTCTAAATTATTTGCTACATCATCACACTGTGGTTCATGGTGATGGAGTTCCCCACCCCTCTGGGCTGACCTTACATTGTGTTTCACTTTCCTAAATGGTGGGTCAGGACTGGCTGGTGGGTCATGGCTGATTCCATTTGAAAAACATAGTGTGAATAGGAATGGAAACTACTGTAGACCGACTTCAGTGACTGACTACTGATATGAGATATGAGATCACCATTGTCCAGCTCCAGCAAAATTCCAGTCAGATTTTCACACTCATCTTCCACGAGCATATCAATGAAGGGCTCAAGAGTGGATCCTGGGATAAGAAAAACACCACCATTTTGTTTGTCTTTCTTAGGTTTTTATTGTATATTTTCTCTTGAATTTATCATGTAACTTTTTTTGTGATTCAATTTTCATAGAATTTTCACAAAACACAAGAATTAACACCAACAAACAGAACCAATCAACACAGTCCCCACCACACAAATGCAGCAGGTAGCCTGGTGGTTAAGAGCATTGGGTCAGCAACCCAGTAAGGTTACTTGTTCAAATCCCCAGGCCGCAAAGGTGGAAAAACATTTTGTGCTGCACTTGAGCAAGGCAATTAACCCTCAACAACTGTTCCCCGGGCACCGATGACGTGGATTCAGAGGGTTTGGATTAAATGTAGAATATACATTTAGTTGAATACATTCAGTTGTGCAACTGGCTAGGTATCGCCCCTTTCCATATAAAGATCTCCAGCCCATGATACATCACAAAGAGAAAAATAAAATGTAATGTACTGAATGATTTGTCATGAGGACAGGTCAAGTCATCCACCCACACCACCAGCCTGTAGTCATCCCCTCAAAATAGCAATGAAAGAGGAACAGAAGGGATTTTTGTGAACAGATTCTCTTTTACACTTTACACAGATGAGCAATTAAAATAAACCAAGTGAAAAGCAGGGTACATGAATGTTAAACATAAACAAAAGCAATTACGAAAGCAGTTCAAAATGAGAATATCAACATCATAGATCATGTTATCAGGTGAGATCACCCCTGGACAAGTCTCTCCCAGGGTGGAGTGCGTGCCTTTTCACCCCCAGATTTCTCCAGTATGAATCTGACCTGGACCCCAGGAGACATGGTCATACTAGACTCATACACATAGACATCATACCCAGGTATATCTGCCCAATCTGAGCGGCTTTCCTCAGAGAACTTTACAGCCCATTGCCAGGTCTTATGATCCAAGGTGCCTTCAGAAGAGTAGAACCCAACCCAGGAGTTAATAAACATTTTCTTCCAGGCAGTGAAGGATTTCTTTACGTACAGACGAGCGCAGGCCTTTCCATCCTTTACGAAGAGCTGCAGACTGGCGTCATGTCCGTTAATATCAACAGGAATCTCTCTGTTGGCATTGTGAAACTCAGAACCTCTCCAGATCTCCTCTCCGATTGTGGACCCAAAGCCCAAGTAAGTCCACCAATTGTTTACCTCCTTATGGAGCCTGACCTGGAGACCAGGGTTAAGGGGTACTGAGGTGTTATAACTCCCAGAGGCTTGGCCCCCGACTGATGATCTGTCCAGCTCGCTCTTACTGTCACTGTTATTGTTCCTATGAAGCACCACCATTACACCCTGGTCTAATAGCCTCTTGGGGATCCCACTCCAGATGATCCTGGCTTTTCCTCTATCTGTGGTTTTCACCTCAAGCTTAATCAATGTATTATCGTCCTCCACTCTGGGGTTATCCATGCCACTCTGGGGTTGAGATGTTAAACGAAGAGATTGCTCCTTAAATAAAAAGGTTTTTGGACGTGTAAAGTACAATACAATTGCCAGAAGAAGTGCCAGACCAGGTGTGTGTCCCCAGATGTTTTCCAGACTCTGCAGACTGTTGTGGTTGATCTCTACATTATATATACGTGGAATCTCAATTTGGTCAATGGTTGGTAGACTTTGGATTTGTCTAAGGAGGCTGACATTGACACGGTATGTATTGTCTGGATCATAGGCACTTCCTCTGTATTGATTTGGTGGATAGTGCTGTGTGACATAGACCTCGTCTACTATGAACTGATTGGACTCTTCCTCCCTAACTCTGAGTATGACCCTGTCCCTGTTGTTCTCAGGTCTCCTTGAGTTGTAGAATCTTTGTGTGACATAATAGGGAAGTGCATTCATTGAGCCAAAACTGTTCATATTCCCTAGTGAGTAGTATCTTCCGCTTTCAGGAAGCAGAAAAGGTATTGAACAGGGTCTGTTTCCATATAAATGAATGCCATAGTCTCTCCTGGTTGGGTTGAAATTGAGTCTCATGTTGCCGTTGTTGTCAATGTGAATGTTGTTGGCTAGCCAGTGGAGCAGCATGAGGCCGTGTCGAGGAGAGGTGTGACCAAACTCTTTGTCCCTGAGATCATCTATTGAATTAAGGGTTCCTTTTATAGCGCATACTGATGCCAGAGACAGACACAGGATGAAGCAACCCAGGAATCCCCTTCCAACCATGGCCAGCCTGTAACAAAACAAATATTGTGTCAACATTTGCACATTTATTAAATAAATTACATCTGTAACTTATTTCTAGTGCTCGACAATATGTTAAAAGTTTTAGGACCCCCCCCCCCCCAAAACATCAGAAAATATCTGACAAACTTTCATTTTGAAGTTAACTGTCACTTTATCGGACCTATGTCCCAATACTGTAATATGATGTATTAAGTCCTCACATTACACGGTATGTATAGTCTGTATCAGTAGCTTATTTCTTGTGGTTGCCAATAGGTTTAATGTTTTAGGACTCCCAAAAAATGCTTGGTCTGAAAATGTGAACTGTAAGTGAACTGTAACTATATCAGACCAAAATGTCCCAATATGTACGATGAGGTTTTCCAAAATAACATTTAGAAACACTTAAACACGATCAATACTGTAATATGATGTACAAGTCCTCACATCAAAATAAAACAAATTAGTTCCAATAAAAAAATCTCACTCACCTTCTTGTGCAGCCTACCACCAGAATCTAGTCTTGACTGTGTTTTTCTCTCTTTTCTGTCAACAGATCCCAGGTTTGAAACTAACTAAAAGGTGCTTCTTGTAGCCTACATACACATAACCAGTATACAGGGCAGATACAAGACCAGGGTCAAAAAAACAGTTTTACAAAGGCTGATCTATGACATCACTGGGTCACTCATGTTTCATCAGAAATGAAACTTATCGCTAGAGTACCTTTCACTTTCAGAATGCAGAAAATATAATGGGCGGGGTCTGAGAGTTTCTATAGAAATGAAAGCCATGTTTCTCGTATCAGGGATGTGCATTCCAAGTTTTCGGTGAGCCAGATCATTTTTCTTCTTTCAGCTAAAAGTGCCATTTATTTGGCTCCCAAACAGCACTTAGTTCACGATAAAAATGTGGAAAAAAATTGCAACCTTTCATGTAAAGCCTAAAAAGTTGCCTGCCATGATATGAGATCATGACATGTGAGTTCAAATACAGTTTAATTGACCAAATTATTAGGTGACCTGCAAAAAACTATTTGCTGCAAAAATGCATGGACCAGAATGAGGCTCTCTCCTCACTTCCCATTGTTCCTGCAGTGAGGAATAACCATCTTCAACTAATGCTTTGATCTGCAGATGATCAAGAAGCAGTAGTAGCAATATGCAAATCTTGGAGCCAAATTACATATTTTTTACACAGGTGATTCGGTATCCACCTTCACCAAAAAAATCTATTCAAAATGAGTCCTTTGTTTGTGAAATTACTCATCACTATCTTGCAGCCTACAGACACATAACCAGTACATGTTATACGTCACATGTGCAGAATACAACTGGTGTAGACTTTATAGTGAAATGCTTGCATACAAACCTTTCCCAATGAGGCAGAGTTTAAATATAATAATACCAAATTAAATAGTAACAAACACAAGAGGAATACAATAAAATACACAAGAATGGAACTACATACAGGGAGTGATTTGAGTTAGATATGTACATATCAGCAGACATTGTGGCTCCCAGGAACCCATGTTGCATACCTCTGGTCTAGCCACATCTGTGTGATGTACTGCCATCTACTGGTCTTTACAAAGTACTATATTTATCTCGCATCCAAAATGGAGGGTCAGGGCTTAATTTAAGTTTCATTTAAGGGAGTTTTCCCGAGTGTCATACAAAATTGTATGTTTCTCTACTCCAACTATTAATCAACAGATAAATGTAGAAACCAAGTTAGTTTTAGTTAGTTATCTTTAATGAATCTCTCCTTGTTCATCTTTCAAGCACCCACGTAGGTTATTATGCTCGTGACGAGGAGATGGTAGAGGTGGGACTTGCAGCACGTCAAGCGTCTCAAATGGAACCAAATTCTATTTTAGCGCTCAGTTATGCAGAAGCTCGTTGACGCATGTATCACGACCCTCAGAATGGGGCGGTAGGTAACCTAGTGGTTAGAGTGTTGGACTAGTAACCGAAAGGTTGCAAGATTGAATCCCTGAGTTGACAAGATAAAAATCTATTGTTCTGCCCCTGAACAAGGCAGTTAACCCACTGTTCCTAGTTCGTCATTGAAAATAAGAATTTGTTTTTAACTGACTAGTTAAATAAAGGTAAAAAAATGGAAATCTGAGAGCATTAGGAGAGTCATCTGAAATGAGGTGGAAGAAAGGAAGCACATGAGAATATTTAAACTTTATCAAGTAACTGCGTTAATCATTAATCAAAAGTTTAGTAAATAGACCCTTCATGGTTATCCTGAACATTATAGTGCGCTACAGTACTTCAGTCCTCCTGTCAAGCGTTCCCCTAATTAGCCTTAATTGGCAATGATGTGTTTAATTAAAGGTTTAAAGAGGGAGTTCCTGCTGGAAACACATGGCAAATTAATCAGGTCCTAATAAACAGCCTACATTTGAAGATGTGAATACCATAGTGTGTGTGTGTGTGTGTGTGTGTGTGTGTGTGTGTGTGTGTGTGTGTGTGTGTGTGTGTGTGTGTGTGTGTGTGTTTGTTTGTGTGTCTTTGGGTTCCTTCTTTCAAGGTCTGTTACACTACGTAAACACATTTACATTTACATTTAAGTCATTTAGCAGACGCTCTTATCCAGAGCGACTTACAAGTTGGTGCATTCACCTTATGATGCCCAGTGGAACAACCACTTTACAATAGTGCATCTAACTCTTTTAGGGGGAGGGGGGGGTTAGAAGGATTACTTTATCCTATCCTAGGTATTCCTTAAAGAGGTGGGGTTTCAGGTGTTTCCGGAAGGTGGTGATTGACTCCGCTGTCCTGGCGTCGTGGGGGAGTTTGTTCCACCATTGGGGTGCCAGAGCAGCGAACAGTTTTGACTGGGCTGAGCGGGAGCTGTGCTTCCTCAGAGGTAGGGAGGCGAGCAGGCCAGAGGTGGATGAACGCAGTGCCCTTGTTTGGGTGTAGGGCCTGATCAGAGCCTGAAGGTACGGAGGTGCCGTTCCCCTCACAGCTCCGTAGGCAAGCACCATGGTCTTGTAGCGGATGCGAGCTTCAACTGGAAGCCAGTGGAGAGAGCGGAGGAGCGGGGTGACATTCATTAGCCATTTAAATCAATCAATAAAAAGTACAAGGTCCATCAATTCAACAAATATCTAGAGGCAATTACATAATCAGTAATCAACAAAAATATCAACTTGGCGTAATCAATATGAAATGGGATACCAATGTGTACTAAACCATTAATAGCACTGGAAGGCAGAAGAAGGACATCCGAGAAATATGTACAAAACAATGCTAATACAAAAAATATAATGATTGTGTACATTTTTTTATGCTTTCTACATGACGGGGAGATTTCAAATGTCTCTGTTAATTCCTACAGTGACTACAGCTCATCTGTATTCCCACTCTGATACGGTCTGGTCGCGCTGAGTTCAACTCTCTCCCAGGACAGAGTACGGGCTGCTTCACTGGATCTTCTCTGCAGCATGAATCTGGCCTGGACCCCAGGAGCCATGACCATACTAGAGTTATACACATAGATGACATACTCAGGTACATCCTCCAGATCTGATCGTTTTTCCATAGAAAAAGACACTGCCCATTGCCAGGTATTATAGTTGAGAATGGATTTGTTATGGGAAGAGTAGAACCCAACCCAGGAGTTATTAAACGTTTTCTTCCAGGCAGTGAAGGATTTCTTTACGTACAGACGAGCGCAGGCCTTTCCATCCTTTACGAAGAGCTGCAGACTGGCGTCATGTCCGATAATATCAACAGGGATCTCTCTGTTGGCATCGTGAAACTCAGAACCTCTCCAGATCTCCTCTCCGATAGTGGACCACAACCCCCACCAATTGTTTACCTCCTTATGGAGCCTGACCTGGAGACCAGGGTTAAGGGGTACTGAGGTGTTATAGCTTCCAGAGGCTTGGCCACCGACTGATGATCTGTCCAGCTCGCTCTTACTGTCACTGTTATTGTTCCTATGAAGAACCACCATTACACCCTGGTCTAATAGCCTCTTGGGGATCCCACTCCAGATGATCCTGGCTTTTCCTCTATCTGTGGTTTTCACCTCAAGCTTGATCAATGCATTATCCTTATGCTCCATGACACTCTGGGGTTCAACTGCGCTAAGCCTTCGTGGTCTCCATGAACCTTTGATATTGGCAGGTGTAAAGTACAATACAATAGCCAGAAGAAGTGCCATACCAGGTGTGTCCCAGATGTTTTCCAGATGCTCCAGACTGTTGTGGTTGATCTCTACATTATATATACGTGGAATCTCATTTTGGTCAATGGTTGGTAGACTTTGGATTTGTCTAAGGAGGCTGACATTGACACGGTATGTATTGTCTGGATCATAGGCACTTCCTCTGTTTTCATTTAGTGGATAGTGCTGTGTGACAAAGACCTCGTCTACTATGAACTGATTGGACCCTTCATCCCTAACTCTGAGTACGACCGTGTCCATGTTTCTCTCAGGGTCCCATGAGTTGTAGAAACTTTGAGTTACATAATAAGGAAGTGCCATAGCACCATTGTTGTTATTGCGACCAATATTCCCTAGTGAGTAGTAACTTCCATGGTGACTGGACAGAAAAGGTAACGGACGGGGTTTATCAGCGTTTCCATAGAAATGAATGCCATAGTCTCTCCTGGTTGGGTTGAAATTGAGTCTCATGTTGCCGTTGTTGTCAATGTGAATGTTGTTGGCTAGCCAGTGGAGCAGCATGAGGCCGTGTCGAGGAGAGGTGTGACCAAACTCTATGTCCCTGAGATCATCTATTGATTTAAGGGTTCCTTTTATAGCGCATACTGAGGCCAGAGACAGACACAAGATGAAACAACCCAGGATTCCCCTTCCAACCATGGTCGACCTAAGACAAAATAAATAGTGTCAACATAAGCACATTTATTAAATTAATTCATAAATAAATACAGCTGTAACTTATTTATAGTGCTTGGCAATATGTTAAAAGTTTTAGGACTCCCCCCCCCCCCCCCCCAATACATCAGAAAATATCTGACAAACTTTCATTTTGAAGTTAACTGTCACTTTATCGGACCTATGTCCCAATAATGTAATATGAGTTAATAAGTCCTCACATTACACGGTATGTATAGTCTGTATCAGTAGCTTATTTCTTGTGGTTGGAAATAGGTTTAACGTTTTAGGACTCCCAAAAAAACACTAGGTCTGAAAATGTTAGCACTAAAAATGTCAGAAGATATCTGACAAACTTTTATTTTGGAGAGAACTGTAACTATATCAGACCAATATCTCCCAATATGTACGATGAGGTTTTCCAAAATAACATTTGGAAACTTGTAAATGTAACAGTTTAACTTCCGTCCCCTCGCCCCGACCTGGGCTCGAACCAGGGACCCTCTAGACACAGACAACAGTCAGCCAAGAAGCATCATTACCCATCGCGCCACAAAAGCCACAACTACTTCAAGGCCTCAGAGCGAGTGACGTCACCGATTGAAACGCTATTAGCGCGCACCACCGCTAACTAGCTAGCAATTTCACATCGGTTACATAAACACGATCAATACTGTAATATGATGTATTAAGTCCTCACATTACACGGTATGTATAGTCTGTATCAGTAGCTTTATAGAATAACTATCTTCAAAGTAATGACTCGGGATGTTGGGTTTGATATGAAAGCTTCTTTTAGTAATAATTCTTGATCACATTACATTTAACAACTTTAGATTCTACAAAGCAATGCTAAGATGCTAGCGCAAAGGAGCCAAACATAATCACCTGTTAATTGCACTTAACTAGCGTGTTCACTCTCTACTTCCTGTCGCAAGGCATTCTGGAACTTGCAGTCAAAAGCGTAATTCAATACTAACCAATACAATTACATATGTAAATAACAGTAAATAAATATCTTTAGATACAGCTCAATGAATTAACTTAAACATTAACTCTGTAACACATTAAAGTTACAACATCCTCCCCCCCCGATGAACAACTGTGTTCATCTAGATCTCTAGGCAGTATATCAACTGAATAGGTTTCCTCAACAAAGTCCCTGAAGGAGTACGAACTGAACATGATCTAACTAGGCCATCTCGGCCTGGAAACAGTTCCTCAATCTTTCCTAGTTTCCAGGTTTGTCTAGGTGTGTTATCTTCTCCAATGAGTACAACGTCACCCGCTTTCAGTGGGGTGGGCTGTGGTGTATCACAGCGGTGTGCTGACTTTAGATCCAGCAAGTAGTCTCTTCGCCAACTGTTCCAGAAACTGGTCACAAGTCTCTGCCTGTACTTCCATCTGCGTGTCATGTCCTCCTTGTTTAGCGTTGGGTGCTGAGTGTCAGCTGGAAATGGCTTTGGAGGAAAAGAGGTTAGTCGTTTACCCACCAGGAAGTATGCTGGGGTCAGGGGTTGTGGTTCATCCACTTCATTGTGCACAAAGGTCAGAGGCCTAGGATTTATAATAGCTTCAACCTCTGTCAGGACTGTGCACATCTCTTCAAAGTTGAGTGAAGCTCTCCCAAGAACCTTTCGCAGGCATGTTTTCACTGACCTGACAAGTCTTTCCCAGAATCCGCCCCACCAGGCTGCTCGCTCGGCAATGAACCTCCAGGTGATGCCCCTTTCTGAGAAGAAAGCCAAGAGTTGGGGCTCTTCGATTGCCTTCCACAGCTCTTTCAAGTCCTGATCAGCTCTCTTGAACGTTTTTGCATTGTCTGAGTAGATTACCTTGCATAATCCTCTCCTTGAGATTAATCTTTTAAGAGCTAAAAGGAATTTCTCTGTTGACTGATCTGAGACCAGTTCCAAATGCACTGCTCTGGTTACAGCACAAGTGAACAGTGCAATGTATGACTTCTTCACAGACCCATTTTCTTTCAGATAGAGCGGTCCTGCAAAATCCACACCTGTGACTTCAAATGGTGGCGATTCCGTTATTCTGTCTTTTGGTAAAGGCGCAGTGACCTGCTGTCCGGCTCTTGCCTTGAATCTTTTGCACACTATACATCTTGCCACTGTGCTCTTGACTAGCTGCCTAGCACGCAAGATCCAGTATCGCTCTCTGATTTGTACTAGAGTGTCTCTTGCTCCAGAATGCATCACCTGCTCATGGTGGTACTGTATCAACATTTCTGAGTATCTGTACTTGTTGGGCAGAACCCATGGGTGCTGCTCTCTGAATGTGAAGCTGGACTGTTGCAGTCTTCCTCCTACACTGAGTAGTTCGTGTTCGTCCAGAAACGGTTTCAGTTCTCTGATTTTACAGTCATTGTTTAGGCTTTTTCCTGCCTTCAGTAGTTTGATCTCCTGTCCAAAACTCTGTTGTTGTGTTACCTTAATCCAGTACTTTTCTGCATCGAACAGTTCGTCAGCAGTCAGTTCACCTTGTATCTTTATGTTTGTACGAGCATTGGCTATGAATCTATTTATCCAGGCGGTGACTCTGAACACTCTTTTCAGTTTGCTGTACCTTTCAAGCTCCAACACAGGTTCAGTGATGTCTGTGCTGTTTGCTGTGAGTTGTACAGTAACCTGGCAGCTGGACTTGAGTTCTATATTCACCTCTTCTGGAACCTTGTTATCATTAGTCTCCACGGACTGATTGTGTGATGTCAGAATTCTGGGTCCATTCCACCATAGCTCGCTCTGTGTCAAGTTTCGAACAGTTTGTCCTCTTGTAGGGAGGTCAGCTGGATTAGTTTTCCCTTCAATATATGACCATGACTCTGGATTAGTCAAGGACTGGATCTCCGTCACTCTGTTCGCAACAAACTGTTTCCATTTCTGAGCTGAGCTGCAAATCCAATGCAGCACGATCATCGAGTCTGTCCACATTTTGATCTGTTTTTCTTCCATTTTCAGTGTGGTCATCAAGTTGTTTGCTAGTCTCGCTCCAATCACAGCTCCCATGAGCTCCAGGCGTGGCAGCGTCATTTTCTTGAGTGGGGCTACCCTGGACTTGGATGCGACTAGACTTGTTGTTTCCCTGTCTTGTGATTCACCTTGCAAGTAAGCTACTGCACTGTAAGCCCTTTCACTTGCATCACAGAACACGTGTAGTTTCAGAGTGTGGCTATTCTGTGGCCGCATGTCTGTTCTGTACCACCTTGGTATGGTGAGCTGGTGTAATTGGGGTAGTTCTGAACACCACTGTTGCCATTCTCGTGTCAGATCAGGTGGTAATTCTTCGTCCCAGCTGAGTCCCCTCTCCCACATTTCCTGGAACATGCACTTGATCCTGATGGTGAAGGGTGTCAGGAAACCAAGAGGGTCGAAGATACGTGCAGACGACTGCAGAACACTTCTCTTTGTGTTTTCCTTTTGCTTTAGAATGCTCAGTAGCGGCCTGAGGTCAAACACAAAGTCATCTGTTTCCGGTCTCCATACTAAACCTAAAACCTTCAACACTAATTCTTGTGTTTCTAGCGTCAACGGGTGGTCAGTTGTCGTACTCTCCTCCCATTTTGTTTTAAATTCAGGAGAATTGGTCATCCATTTGCAGAGGTCCATGCCTGCAATCGACAACATTCGCTTTGCAGTTGTTGTCACAAGGTAAGCCTCTTCAACATTGCGTGAACTTGCAATGAAATCATCTACATAGAGTGACTCTCTCAGTATCTCTACAACTTCTGGTTGTTCTGTTTCATATTGTTTCAGGTGCTTCCTGATTGTAGCTGCCAGCAAAAATGGACTTGGGGAAGCTCCAAATACCATTCTTTTCATCCTCAGCACACGCAGCTCCTCTTCATTTTCTCCCCTTGGTGGGCCTGTGAGCCATAGAAATCTCACGGCGTCTCTGTCTCTCTCTGCTAGGGATATCTGCAGGAAAGCTTTCTTGATGTCTGCCATGAATGCGATCTCATGTAGTCTGAACTTTATCAGAACGCTGAGCAGATCCGGATTCAGGTTCGGTCCTGTGAGTAGACAGTCATTGAGGGATGGACAGCCATCTTCATGGGACGAGGCATCAAACACCACTCTCAGTTTTGTTGTCACCTTATCTTCTCGGAGTACTGCATGGTGAGGTAAGTAGTATTTTACGTTGTCTGCACTTGATGCGTTGTCCTTGGGCACGTCCTCTGCCATATCCTGTTGTAAGTAGTCCTCTACCACTTCATTGTATGTGCTGTACAACGTCACATCCTTCTTCAGTCTTTTCTTCAGACCTTCAAACCGTTTCTTGGCGATTCTATAGTTGTCTTTGAGTTCTGGCATTTCTCGTTTCCATGGCAGCTCCACGTGGTATCGCCCATCTTTGAAGGTGGTTGTTTCCTCGAACCTCTGTAGAGCCTCGGTTTCCTCTGGGTTCTGTGTTTTCTCGCTTATAATACCCAGAGACTCAAGCTCCCAGAATGCATGCAGTTGTTTGGAGACTAGTGTGTCTTCATCAAGTGGGATGAACATGCAAGTTGCCTCGGCGACACTTGACATGAACACGGGTCCCTGCACCGACCATCCAAAGGTGCTCTCTAAAGCAACCAGCGTCTCCGTCAGTCGCTCCACTCTGCCTGATACTATCTGCCAGTAGTAGTCTGCTCCTATCAGGACAGAGAGTTCAGGATCATTGTCATCTCCTGGAAAGTCTGCGAGCTGCAGTCCCTTTCTATTGAGCTCATGTCGAATCTGTTCACAAGGAACCTTCATCACAGCTGTGCACACTTGTGGGGTTTCAATTGCCTCTATCTCTATTCTCTGCTGTTTGTCCCAGGCATTCTCCAAGATGAATTTCACTGTGTTGCGTTGGGACGTTGCTGGGGCAGAGGAGCCAAACGTGTGAAGAGTGAGTGCCTCTTGTCTGATTACTGGTAGCTTCAAGCCCTTCACAAGGTTTTCATGTATGAAGCTTCTCTGACTGCCTCCATCTAGTAAGCAACGAGCTATCTTCCTGCCCGATGGGCCTTCTACCCATGCCTTTGCCGTTTGTAGCAACACAGTGTTCTGTCCATCTGGTTTCATCTTCACTGAATGGGGAATAACTGAGGAAACAACAGCATCTGCAGAAACAGTAGGGGGTTGCACCTCACTCCTCTTACCGGTACACACAGCTATGTGATGTCTGCTTCCACATGTTGCACATGACACATCTTTGACTTTACAGAATTTTGCTATGTATCTCTGTCCTAAACATACAAAGCATCTTCCCATTTTCTTCAGTTTCTCTTTGCGTGTCGCAATATTATGGTCAGGGCAGTTTTCTGATTTGTGGTCTGCACTGTCACAGAATAGACAGTTTTGTTCCTTCTGGCTGGCTGTATGCAGTGCTGCAGCAGAGGGCATGTTCGGTCTTTTTGGTTTCATTTCATTGGAGAAGCATGACTTGTTCCATGGTTTGCTCTCTTTCTGTTGGTTGCATGATCTTGTCATTTGTAGCGCTCTCTCCCTGCTCTGAACCTCCTTATGTAGGAAACTGATAATCTCAGACACTTTCCATTCATCATCTACTCCCCTATGACGACTATAGTCAAAAGCTATGTCCTCTGGAATCATCTGCAGTAAGATTGGGCATAGTAGGCTTCCATAGGTTTCTGACACGACACCCAGTGATTCCAAGCTCCTAATCTGAATTTCACATTCATCATATAGCTGCCTCAATGCATTTAGATCAGAGGATTTCTTCACAGGAGTGAGATTCAGCAGCTTTGACATATGAGCACTAATCACAAGATCTTTCCTTCCAAATCTGCTCTTAAGCAAAGCGATTGCATCATCATAGTTACTGTCTGTTACCATCAGTCCTGCTACTGCCTTTGCAGCTGGTCCAGTGAGATATGTTTTCAGATAGGTAAACTTTTCTTTGTTACACAGTGAATCATTGTTGTGAATAGCAGTCTCATACCGGCTCCAAAACTCCTGCCACATACTGACATCTCCATAGAATTTCTCAATAATCAACTTTGGTAGCCTTACTGATTGTCTCTGATCTGTTTGAGTTAGCGTCACTCACCCTTGTTGGTAGTGGATTGAGATCCTGGTTTTTCTTTATCACTCGTTGTGCACGGCTCTTCAGCATGATAACGCGCTCTTTGTAATCCTCCGTGCATGCAATCTCTGAAAGCTTCTTTTAGTAATAATTCTTGATCACGTTACATTTAACAACTTTAGATTCTACAAAGCAATGCTAAGATGCTAGCGCAAAGTAGCCAAACATAATCACCTGTTAATTGCACTTAACTAGCGTGTTCACTCTCTACTTCCTGTCGCAAGGCATCCTGGAACTTGCAGTCAAAAGCGTAATTCAATACTAACCAATACAATTACATATGTAAATAACAGTAAATAAATATCTTTAGATACAGCTCAATGAATTAACTTAAACATTAACTCTGTAACACATTAAAGTTACAACAAGCTTATTTATTGTGGTTGGCAATAGGTTTAACGTTGTAGGACTCCCAAAAAATGCTAGGTCTGAAAATGTGAACTGTAAGTGAACTGTAACTATATCAGACCAAAATGTCCCAATATGTACGATGAGGTTTTCCAAAATAACATTTGGAAACTTGTTAACACGATCAATACTGTAATATGATGTACTAAGTCCTCACATCAAAATATAACAAATGAGTTCCAACAAAATAATCTCACTCACCTTCTTGTGCAGCCTACCACCAGAATCTAGTCTTGACTGTGTTTGTTTCTCTCTTTTCTGTCAACAGATTTCAGGATTGAAACTGACTAAAAGGTGCTTCTTGTAGCCTACATACACATACACATACACATACACATAATGTCATATATACATATATTCATATACTGTGTCATATATACATATATTCATATACTGGCCTAGGGCCCTCCGGCTGCTTTAGAGCCTGCTTGTGACCATAGGATTAAAAGCTTGCACAACACACCCCATGACTAAAACACAAGACTGCTGATGCACAGGAAAAGGTACCCCATTGTCACAGGATGCTGACCGCACAGGATGCTGACCGCACAGGATGCTGACCGCACAGGATGCTGACCGCACAAAACAGTTATAGAGCGCCAAAACTAAACCGCCTGACTTAAGTAATTGCTCACATCCCTCTAATCAGGAAACCCCCTAGCCCCAGACAGTAACTGCCAGTTACAAGTTCCCCTTATCTCCTGACTCCTGGACACACAAAAATTGCATCGCATGAACACACACACACTTCACTCCCCTCTCTACTGGTCGGGTGCCAAGAGCAGAGGACTCTGCTGTGCACCAATGGGGCTCCTGTTCTGGCTAGAGCAGGCCCGCCTCCAACTCTTCAGGACCAGTCAGAAGACCAACACGACGAGACTCAACCTACATCATTCTATGTATAAAATCTGATGTAAACTCTGTATAAGCACCCTTTTTCAGCTGACTACTTACTGAGCCATATGACTAGGTCCGTGCACGCTTAACTGCAGGACAAGATATCTTTGTGCCAATAAACTGCCTTTTTGTTACAACTGAAATCCACTCTGTCCAGCGTCTTGATTTGGTCTCTCTCTCTGGTAGTTAATCACCAACAATAACCAGTACACAGTGCAGATACAAGACAAGGGTCAGAAAAACTGAGATTTACAAAGGCTGATCTACAACGTCACTGGGTCACTCATGTTTCATCAGAAATGAAATTTATCGCTAGAGTACCTTTCACTTTCAGAACGAAGAAAATATAATGGGCGGGATCTGTCAGTTTTCTATAGAAATGAAAGCCATGCTTCTAGTAGTAGGGATGGGCATTCCGAGTCTTTTCGGTAAGCCAGATCAGTTGGCTCCATTCAGCTAGAAGAACCATTCATTTGGCTCCCAAGCGGCACTTAGTTCACGATAAAAAAAAATTATTTTTTAATCATCCTTCAAAGCAAAAGCAGAGTCAAAGTGGGTGTGGCAGATTTCAAGGACTCAGGTAGGATAAACATGACCATCCTCAAGGAAAGGAGGGTATTGAGGAGGGGGGTCCATTTGTGAAGCGTTTCAAGAAGCTAAGCATATGTCGCACGTCACTACTTCACAAGACAGGCATTTGAACGTAAAACATATTTTTTTAATCAAAATGCGTTTCTTGGCAGAAATGCCTTCTGGAACATGTGAACTTTCATGTGCCTTAATAACAAACGTGTATGCCATCTGTAAATACAAATAAAATGGTTAAATTACAAACCTAGTTGGTTTAGCCATGGAAAAAGAGGGAACCTTTTCACTGTCCATGATTGGCTGAGATAATGAGTGGGCTGGACATTTCAAATAAAATAAAATGTCATTGGTCACATACACGTGTTTAGCAGATGTTATTGCGGGTGTAGCGAAATGCTTGTGTAGCGAAATGCTCTGACAGTGCAGTGCCTAGTTAAAAAAGGTAAAAAAAATAATATATATATGTATTTTGTTGACGTTGAGTGAGTGAGAGGTTATTTTACTGGCACCACACTCCTAGAGTCCTCACCTCCTCCCTGTAGGCTGTCTCGTCATTGTTGGTAATCAAGCCTACTACTGTTGTGTCGTCTGCAAACTTAATGATTGAGTTGGAGGCCTGCTTGGCCACGCAGTCATGGGTGAACAGGGCGTACAGGAGGGGGCTGAGCACGCACCCTTCTGGGCCCCCAGTGTTGAGAATCAGCGAAGTTCAGGTTTTGTTTCTTACCTTCACCACCTGGGGCGGCCCGGCAGGAAGTCCAGGATCCTGTTGCACAGGGCGGGTCCAGACCCAGGGCCTCGAGCTTAATGATGAGCTTGGAGGGTAATATGGTGTTGAATGCTGAGCTAGAGTCAATGAACAGCATTCTGACATATTTATTCCTCTTGTCTAGATGGGATAGGGCAGAGTGCAGTGTGATGGCGATTGCATCGTCTGTGGATCTAATGGGGCGTTAAGCAAATTGAAGTGGGTATAGGGTGACTGTCAGGTTTTGGCCAAGACTGTTCGGGTTTTGGTCACTAGATGTCCCCATTGCACCTTTTTTGTACCTTTTGTTTTTCTTGCTCTATTATTGTTTGCACCTGTAGGTCATTCCCTTGTTAGTATTTATACCCTGTGTGTTCCTCAGTTCCTTGCTCAGTGTTTGTATGTTAGCACCCAGCCCCAGCCCAAGCCTTGTTTTATATAGATATTCTCTTGTTGGATTTTCCAGAGGTTCTCTGGTTTAGTTCTTGTGTATTATTTGAGTAGTCTTTTGAGGTTTGTTTTTCCCTGCTGTTTTTACCACTTTGTGGAGTTTCTTTTGCATTTTTGGAGGTTTTCCATTTTGTGCCTTTCGGCTTTATTTTTGGACATTGTGGATTTAGTTTCTTTGCCTGAAGATTTGGTTCTTTAATTAAACCACCATCTCTAGTACTGCTGTGTCTGCCTCATCTTCTGGGTTCTGACGATTATTAGTGACTGTTTCTCGCACCGGGTCCTGACAGAAACACTGAGCCATTATAATGAACCCAGAGGCAGCCAGTACCCAGGATCTTTTTTCCATGCTGTCCCACCACGAGGGGACTCTCCAACGCCACGAAGCTGCTCTGGTTCAGCAAGAGGCCTTAATGGCTAGACATTCTCAACTTCTGTCAGAGATGCTGACTTCCATAAAGCAGATTTCGGATCGACTTTCCCCGGCAACCGCTTCTGCTCCAGTTCATCCGATTCAAGTGCCCCTGGCAGTTAACCCCCTGGCTGAACCTCGTCTGCCGCCTCCCCAACGGTTCTCAGGGGATCTGAGTGTTTGTAAGGGGTTTTTCACCCAATGTTCTCTCTCCTTTGAGCTGCAACCATCGTCGTTTCCCACCGACCGGTCCAAGATAGCATATATCATCACCCTGCTGTCGGAAAAAGCCCTAGCCTGGGCTACTGCTGTGTGGGATGCCCAAAGTCCCTGTTGTGCCAGCTACTCTACCTTTGCTGAAGAATTCAAGCGAGTGTTTCAAGGTCCTACCAACGGCCCTGACTCTCCGCCAAGGTCGGCGCAGCGTGACGGACTATGCCATCCAGTTCCGCACTGTGGCAGCAGCAAGTGGCTGGAACGACGAGGCGCTCACAGTGTGTTTTTTGAAGGGTCTTTCTGACACCATCCAAGATGAACTGGCCACTCGGGAACCACCGGACAATCTCGAGTCCCTTATCAAGTTGGCTTCACGCATAGACCAGCGTCTGAGAGAGAGAGAACTCAACCGTAGACCGCTCACCCTAGCTCCTATCGGTTCCAGCTCCGAGTCTCCACCTTTATCCTCGCTGGCTCCACCAGAACCCATGCAGGTTGGACGCATCTCCCAGGCTGAGAGAGACCGCCGGATGAGGGAGCGATGCTGTCTATATTGCGGCAAACCGGGCCATTTCCGCTCCACGTGTCCCGGGCTCCAGGGAAACGCACTCTCCCGTGCAGGCCTGGGAGGACTGTAACGGGAAACATAACCTCCTCCCATCCATCCAACTCCCGCCTGCTCATTCCAGTTACCCTTTCCTGGGACGACCACGAGTTTTCTCTTCAAGCCTTGGTAGACTCTGGAGCCGCAGGTAACTTCATGGATGGGGTCTGGGCGAAGGAGAATGGCGTTCCTTCTGAACCTCTAAGTGACCCCATAAGGGTTACTACGTTGGATAGAAGCCCTTTGGGATCTGGACTTGTCACTCGTGCCACTACCCCCTTGCGACTTTCAGTTTCTCAACACCAGGAAGTGATGAACTTTCATCTGATCTCCTGTTCCGAGTTCCCTCTCGTCCTTGGTTATCCCTGGCTTCACAGCCATAACCCTCACATCGACTGGTCTGTGGGCACTATCAAGCAGTGGGGTCCTACGTGCCAAGCCACTTGTATCTTCCCGAGTTCCCAGAGTTCCCCTTCCGAGTCTCTAGAATCCATCGACCTGTCCCGAGTTCCCGAGTGTTACCATGACCTCAAACTGGTATTTAGCAAACAGAGGGCCACCAAACTACCACCCCATAGATCTTACGATTGCACCATCGACCTGTTGCCGGGGACTTGCCCTCCCAGGGGTCGGATCTTTTCCCTTTCTCCTCCCGAACGTGCTGCTATGGATACCTACATCAAGGACGCTCTGGCAGCAGGCCTCATGCGTTCATCTACCTCGCCGGCGGGAGCAGGGTTTTTCTTTGTGGCCAAGAAAGACGGTGGATTACGACCTTGTATCGACTACCGGGGACTCAATGCCATAACCGTCCGTAACCGCTACCCGCTACCCCTTATGGCCACAGCCTTTGAGCTGCTCCAGGAAGCAGTTGTCTTCACTAAGCTTGACCTGCGGAACGCATACCATCTTGTGCGGATCAAACCCGGAGACGAGTGGAAGACCGTTTTCAACACGCCTACTGGTCACTACGAATACTCGGTGATGCCCTTCGGCCTGACCAACGCTCCGGCTGTGTTCCAAGCGCTCATAAACGATGTGCTTAGGGATATGCTTAACATCTTTGTGTTTGTTTACTTGGATGACATCCTCATCTTTTCGAGCTCCCTTCAAGAACACACTAAGCATGTCAGACAAGTGCTCAAACGCCTCCTAGACAGCCATTTGTACGTTAAGCCGGAAAAGTGTGAATTCCATTCCTCTCGAGTACAATTCCTGGGATTTATAGTGGAACCCGGTCGAGTCCAGATGGACCCCAAGAAGGTAGGGGCGGTAGCGGATTGGCCCACCCCCAAGTCCGTTAAGGAAGTTCAGCGTTTCCTGGGCTTCACCAACTTTTACCGCAAGTTCATCAAGAACTTCAGCTCGGTGGCAGCCCCTCTCTCAGCTGTAACCAAGGGTGGCAACACAAGGTTTCTGTGGGGAAGAGAAGCTGAGACGGCCTTCCAAGGACTCAAGCAGCGCATCCTCTCTGCTCCCATCCTGACACTACCAACGGCGGATGAACCTTTTGTGGTGGAGGTAGACGCATCAGAGGTTGGGGTTGGAGCTGTCCTGTCTCAGAGGGGTGAAGACAAGAAGCTTCATCCTTGCGCCTTCTTCTCTCACCGGCTTACCCCGGCCGAGAGGAATTACGATGTGGGGGATCGTGAACTCCTAGCAGTTAAGATGGCATTGAAGGAATAGAGACACTGGCTCGAGGGGGCTTCTCAACCGTTTCAAGTGCTTACGGACCACAAAAATCTGGAGTATATCCAGCAGGCGAAGCGGTTGAACTCCAGACAAGCTCGATGGTCTCTTTTCTTCAGCCAATTTCAGTTTATCCTCACCTATAGACCCGGGTCGAAGAATCTCAAACCGGACGCCTTGTCACGAATCTACTCTCCTGCCATTCGAGAAGATACTGACATGACTGTCCTTCCGGCCGCTAAGATCGTGGCTACGATCTCGTGGCAAGTGGAGGATACCGTGAAACAAGCTCAAGCCATCGAACCGGGCCCTGGAGGAGGTCCTGCTAATCAGTTGTTTGTTCCCAAGGCAGCAAGGTCCCAAGTCCTTCTGTGGGGGCACTCCTCTCGCCTCACCTGTCACCCGGGCGTAGGTCGCACCTTGGAGTTCATCCAGCGTAAGTTCTGGTGGCCCACCATAAAAGAAGACGTTGCCACTTTCGTCAAGGCCTGTTCCGTGTGCTGCCAGGGCAAATCCTCTCACCTCCGCCCTCAAGGACTCCTTCACCCTCTATCTATTCCCCACCGACCCTGGTCCCATATCTCGTTGGACTTTATTACTGGCCTTCCTCCGTCCCATGGTAATACTACGATCCTAGTCATCATCGACAGGTTTTCTAAGGCGGCCAGGTTTGTTCCCTTGACCAAATTACCTTCTGCCAAGGAAACAGCTGAGTTGGTGATTAACCATGTGTTCCGAGTCTTTGGGATTCCGCAAGATATGGTTTCCGACAGAGGTCCCCAGTTCGCCTCAAGGTTTTGGAAGGCCTTCTGCCAACTCATAGGGGCCACGGCCAGTTTATCTTCAGGGTACCATCCGGAGTCCAATGGCCAAACTGAGAGGATGAATCAGGAGCTGGAAACCACCCTCAGATGCATGGTTTCCAACAACCCGTCCACATGGTCATCCTTCATTGTTTGGGCCGAGTACGCGCACAACACCTTGTGCTCCTCCTCCACTGGTATATCCCCGCATGAGTGTCAGTTTGGCTATGCGCCTCTATTGTTCCCGGACCAGGAGGCAGAAGTCAGAGTGCCTTCAGCCTCGAGGTTCATCAGACGCTGTCGGCTTACGTGGAAGAAGGCACGTCTTAATCTTCTGCGTTCCTCTCAGCAGTACCAACGACAAGCCAACAGACGTCGCCGTCCCGGTCCTACCCTGTAACCCGGCCAGAGAGTATGGCTCTCAACTAAGAACTTACCATTACGGGTGGAGTCTCGCAAGCTGTCCCAGAGGTTCATCGGTCCCTTTAAGATTGCCAGGAGAGTCAATCCCGTTACTTTTCGCCTGCACTTACCCAGATCCCTTAAGATCAATCCAACATTTCACATTTCTTTATTAAAACCTGTTGTTTTTTCTCCCCTTATCCCGGCAGGCAGACCTCCCCCTCCGCCCCGTGTTATCGGTGGCCAGTCGGCTTATACCGTCCACCGGATACTGGATTCCCGCCGGGTGCAGCGGTCCTGGCAGTATCTGGTGGACTGGGAAGGCTACGGTCCCGAGGAGCGCTCCTGGGTTCCTGCCAAGGACATACTGGACCCTGACCTCATTCGTCAGTTCAGGACCCTCCACCCTGAGAAGGCTGGTAGGAACGTCAGGAGCCGTTCCTAGGAGGGGGATTCTGTCAGGTTTTGGCCAAGACTGTTCGGGTTTTGGTCACTAGATGTCCCCATTGCACCTTTTTTGTACCTTTTGTTTTTCTTGCTCTATTATTGTTTGCACCTGTAGGTCATTCCCTTGTTAGTATTTATACCCTGTGTGTTCCTCAGTTCCTTGCTCAGTGTTTGTATGTTAGCACCCAGCCCCAGCCCAAGCCTTGTTTTATATAGATATTCTCTTGTTGGATTTTCCAGAGGTTCTCTGGTTTAGTTCTTGTGCATTATTTGAGTAGTCTTTTGAGGTTTGTTTTTCCCTGCTGTTTTTACCACTTTGTGGAGTTTCTTTTGTATTTTTGGAGGTTTTCCATTTTGTGCCTTTCGGCTTTATTTTTGGACATTGTGGATTTAGTTTCTTTGCCTGAAGATTTGGTTCTTTAATTAAACCACCATCTCTAGTACTGCTGTGTCTGCCTCATCTTCTGGGTTCTGACGATTATTAGTGACTGTTTCTCGCACCGGGTCCTGACAGTGACAGGTAAGTTAGAGGTGATATGATCCTTGAATAGTCACTCAAAGCACTTCATGCTGACAAGTGCTATGGGGTGATAGTCATTTAGTTCAGTTACCTTTGCTTTCTTGGGTACAGAAACAATGGTGGCCATCTTGAAGCATGTGGGGACAGCAGACTGGGATAGGGAGAGATTGAATATGTCTGTAAATACACCAAACAGCTGGTCTGCGCATGCTCTGAGGACGCGGCTAGGGATGCTGTCTGGGCCGGCAGCCTTCCCAGGGTTAACATGCTTAAATGTTTTACTCCTATCGACCACAGAGAAGGAGAGCCCACAGTCCTTGGTAGCGTGCTGCGTTGGTGGCACTGTGTTTTCCTCAAAGTGGGCAACGAAGGTGTTTTGTTTGTCCGGAAGCAAGACGTCGGTGTTTGCGACGTGGCTGGTTTTCCTTTTGTAGTTCGTGATTGTCTATAGACCCTGCCACATACGTTGCGTATCTGAGCCGTTGAATTGTGACTCCACTTTGTCTCTATACTGACATTTTGCCTGTTTGATTGATGTGTGGGGGAGGGCCCTGTATGCATCCTGGAAATTGGAGTAACATTGGTCGAGTGTTTTGACGGCGCGAGTACTACAGTTGATATGTTGATAGAACTTTGGAAGCCTTTTTCTCAAATTTGCTTTGATAAAATCCCCAGCTACAGTAAATGCAGCATCAGGATATGTGGTATCCAGTTTGCTTAAAGTCCAGTGGAGTCCTTTGAGGGCTGCCGTGGTATCAGCTTGAGAGGGGCTAACATTGTAAGAAATAACACATAAAAAAACGAAATACTGCAAAGTTTCATAAGAACTAGAAGCGAGGCAGCCCTCTCTGTCGGCACCATCTTGTCTACAGATGGTGAAGACATCAAAACTATGAAATGACACATGGAATCATGCAGTAACCAAAAAAGTGTTAAACAAATCAAAAAATATTTTATATTTGAGATCCTTCAAATAGCCACCTTTCGCCTTGATGACAGCATTGCACACTCTTGGCATTCTCTCAACCAGTTTTGTCTGGAATGCTTTTCCAACATATGTTGGAGTTTCCACATATGCTGAGCATTTGTTGGCTGCTTTTCCTTCACTCTGCGGTCAGACTCATCGAAAACCATTTCAATTGGGTCGAGGTCGGGGGATTGTGGAGGCCAGGACATCTGATGCAGCACTCCATCACTCTCCTTCTTGGTCAAATTGTCACGCCCTGACCTTAGAGATCCTTTATTCTCTATTTTGGTTAGGTCGGGGTGTGACTAGGGTGGGCATTCTAGTTCCTTTATTTCTAGGTTGGCTTGGTATGGTTTCCAATCAGAGGCAGCTGTCTATCGTTGTCTCTGATTGGGGATCAAATTTAGGCAGCTTTTTCCAACCTGTTTGTTGTGGGATCTTGTTTGTGTATAGTTGCCTTGAGTACTGCATAGCTTCACGTTCGTTTTGTTCTTGTTTTTTTTTGCCGGTTCACGTAATAAAGATGATGAACCCAAACCACGCTGCATTTTGGGCCAATTCTTACAACAATGTTGGTGACAGAAGATCCCACCACACACGGGCCAAGCAGCGTGCCCAGGAGGAGCAGGGATCCTGGGCCTGGGAGGACAGCCAGGAGTGGAGGACATCCTGGACTTGTGACGAAATAATGGCAGGAGACAAAAGCCTGCCATGGAAGCAAGCGGAAGCCACGAAGGAGGGACAGCGACGACACCGGGGTTCGCGGCGACGACGTAGGCCCAAGAAGCAGCCTCAAAAAAAAAAAATGAGCGTGAGGGGTGAGTCAGAGACCATGGAGGGAGCGTTGGATAGATTGAGAAAGAGGGAACGGAGGGGGGAGATAGAGATCTTCGAGGAGTGGTTGGCGAAATATGAAGAGAGTGAAGCGGAAGAGCTGTTGATTTGGCTGGAGAGGCAGGACAGTCGCCCAAAGGAGCATGTTAGCCATCCCATGCCACCTGTGCCACCTCTCCGCACTCGCTTTGAGGAGAGTGTCACCGTTCCAGTACAATGTGTGCCGGTTCAACGCACCGTGTCTCCAGTGCCCCTCCACAGCCCGGTACGTCCTGCGCCAGCTCCCCGCACTTGCCGTGCGAAGGTTGTCATCTGTCCAGGACACGTTGTGCCAGCTCTACGCTCCAGACCTCCAGTGCGCCTCCACGGCCCAGTACGTCCTGTGCCGGTTCAACGCACCGTGTCTCCAGTGCGCCTCCACAGCCCAGTGCGTCCTGTGCCAGCCCCCAGCACTTGCCGTGCGAAGGTTGTCATCTGTCCAGGACACATTGTGCCAGCTCTACGCTCTAGACCTCCAGTGCGCCTCCACGGCCCAGTACGTCCTGTGCCGGTTCTATGCACCGTGTCTCTAGTGCGCCTCCATAGCCCAGTGTGTCCTGTGCCAGCCCCACGCACTTGCCATGCGAAGGTTGTCATCTGTCCAAGACACATTGTGCCAGCTCTATTCACACAGTCTCCTCTGAACAGTTGATGTTGAGATGTGTCTGATACTTGAACTCTGTGAAGCATTTATTTTGGCTGCATTTTCTTAGGCTGGTAACTCTAATGAACTTATCCTTTGCAGCAGAGGTACCTCTGGGTCTTCCATTCCTGTGGCGGTCCTCATGAGAGCCAGTTTCATCATAGCGCTTGATGGTATTTGCGACTGCAATTGAAGAAACTTTTTACAGTTTGACTGACCTTCATGTCTTAAAGTAATGATGGCCTGTCATTTCTCTTTGGTTATTTGAGCTGTTCTTACCATAATATGGACTTGGTCTTTTACCAAATAGGGCTATCTTCTGTATACCCCCCTGCCTTGTCACAAAACAACTGATTGGCTCAAACGCATTAAGAAGGAAAGAAATTCCACAAATTAACTTTTAAGAAAACACATTTGTTAATTGAAATGCATTCCAGGTGACTACCTCATGAAGCTGGTTGAGAGAATGCCAAGAGTGTGCAAAGCTGTCATCAAGGCAAAGGGTGGCTATTTGAAGAATCTGAAATATAAAGTATATGTTGATTTGTTTAACACATTTTTGGTTACTACATGCTTTCATATTTTTGATGTCTTCACTATTTTTCTACAATGTAGAAAATAGTACTAATAAACAAATACCCTTGAATTAGTAAGTGTTCTAAAACTTTTGACCGGTAGTGTAGGTCAAATAGGGGAGAGGCGCTCTGCCGTGAGGTGTTGCTTTATCTGTTTTTTTAAACCAGATTTGCTGTTCAGTTGAGAAATGTTTAACGGAAGGGAATTCAATGCAATCATGGCTCTATATAATTCTGTACATTTTCTTGAATTTGTTTTGGATTTGGGGACTGTGAAAGACCCCTGGCAAAATGTCTTGTGGGGTACGTGTGTGTGTGAGTGCTGTGTGTAAATTGACTATGCAAACATTTTGGAATTTTCAACGCATTTATAATTATTTTAAAAGAAAGAATGATAGGGTCCTCCCGAGTGGCACAGCGGTCTTAGGCAAGCTGCGTTACTACAGAAGCTGGCTCGGTATCCGGGTGTATCCGGTGTTGCAGCCGGCCGCGACCGGGAGACCGATGAGGCAACACACAATTGGCCCATGGTTGTCCTTGTCCCATTGCGCTGTAGCGACTCCTGTGGCGGGCTGGGCGACTGCACACTGACACTGCCGCCAGGTGTATTGTGTTTCCTCCGCCACATTGGTGTGGCTGGCATTCCCGGGTTAAGTGTGCATTGTGTTAAGAAGCAGTGCGGCTTGGCGAGGTTGTGTTTCGCAGGACACAAGGCTCTCAACCTTCGCCTCTCCCGAGTCTGTACGGGAGTGGCAGTGGTGGGACAAGACTAACTACCAATTGGATATGATGAAATTGTGGCGAAAAGGGGCTATTTTTTTTATTAGTAAAAAGAAAGAATGATGCAGTCGGTCTCTCCTCTACTTTTAGCCAAGAGAGACTGGCATAGTATTGATATTTGCCCTCTGATTACAATGAAAAGCAAAATATGCCGCTCTCTTCTGGGCCAGCTGCAGCTTAACTAGGTCCTTCTTTGCAACACCTGACCATATGACTTGGCATTAATCAAGATAAAATAAAACTAGAGCTTGCAGGACTTTCTTGTGAGTGTGGTGTCATAAAGCAGAGCATGTGTCAAAAAAGCAAAAAAACACCTACCCCTTCTTCACAACCATTGAATCAATACGTTTTGACCATGACAGTTTACAATCTAAGTCAACACCAAGTCATTTAGTTTACTCAACTTGCTCAACACCTACATTATTTATTATCAGATTCAGCTGAGGTCTAGCATATTAGGAATGATTTGTAATATAAGGAATGATTTGTTTCTTAGTTTTAGAGATGTTCAGGACTAGTTTATTACTAGCCACATGTAATATTCATAAGTGTAAACATACTGAATTGTAATTAGATGCATTTTACCGCTGTATAATACTGCGCTGTGATTGGTTAAGACCACCCAGGTGGTGAGGTCATAGTCAGTTGATCATGCTATGAGACACGTGAACATGCCAGTTATAGCTAGCAAATAGAGAGATACGTTAAGAAATTTCCTGTTGTACTGCATTTTATTCTTTTGTACGAAGCGTGCAAAACAAGACACCACCAATTTTAAAACTGACTGCAACTCTCTAATTGTCTCTGTTAATGTTTGTTTAACATATCTGTAACCAGCTTGTTCACTTCAATGATTGATTTGAATTGTTAATCTGTGTGAAGGGGAAAAAGGTATGTTCTCAGTAAGCTATTGAGGAAGTTCAAGGGAAAATATTATAAAAACATGCTAAAAAAATACAACAAAAAAGTTGCAGGATTCACTCTTGATGCCTTCAATATGCTGGAAACAGAGTGAAAAGTTTACCGGGATGATTCTGGAGCTGGTCAATGCAGATTTTTGCCATATCTCAGAAGTCAGTCAGAGAAGTCAGTACTATTAACCTAGGATCTTTGTATCATTGTATTAGGACGTTAATTAAAAAGAGGGTAAAATAAAGTATTGTGCAGACACACCCACACATAAAATACAAATATTTGTTATTGTCACATGCACCAGAAAGGTGCAGTGAAAAGTGTTGTATTACAGGGTCAACAATAGTATTACAGCACCCCTGGAGCACAATAGGGTTAAGTGCCTTGCTCAAGGGCACATTGAAAGTTTTTTCACCTTTTCTGCTCGGGTATTTGAAACAGTGACTTTTCGGTTACTGGCCCAACGCTCTACCTGCTGCCCTTACACACGCGCACACGCACACATACACACACACACACACACACACAGGAAATTTAGGTCACACACTGACATTTCAGCGTCATGGGGTCTGAAACACGTAGTATGGTCATGTTACGTGATTAATTTCAAATCAGTATTCATATTTAACTGAGATGCAGCATGTCATTTACATAACATAATTAATAATGATTGTTGTTGGTGACAGAACCACTTCTGTTCTCAGTAGAACACATACTCCAGGTGTGAAGGGAGAAAAGAGAGGGAGGAAAGAAGGTGTAGTGGGCTGGGGGGCCTGTCTATCTAGGCCAGAGGAAAATTCTTACTATCTAATCTAATCCATGCTTCATATCAGGGTCATATTAAGTATTGTAACCTAGATTCACTAATAACAGTTATTGAGTAATTTATGTCACTTATCTACAGATGTACGATCTTAATTTGCGACATTTTGCAAAAGCAGGAAAATGATCCTGCAACAACAGGAAATGAGATTTATTATGTGAATTATAATTGTAAAAAATGTGGGGTTAAATACATTTTTCGTAAATGAAAACTTCAGATGCCTTTTTAATCCTCAACTACAATACAATTTTTAAATGTCCTGCATTGCAGGAAAGTTCTCCAGCAACAGGGTGATCAAATGAAGATTCTATATTTGTAGCAACTGCTACTGATTGCTGGTCATAAGACAGTCTGAACATGGTGAGAAAGACTAAAGTTACATTTGACAGAAATATAATGAGTGGCCAAGTAACGGCAAATATGAGCCTTGTTATGACTGCATTTTGATTGCTATATCATGTGTGTACAGGAGTGTACGCAGTGTGTGAACATTAACAAAGCACCTTAAAGTCGGCAGGTGGTAGTGGTTGGAGCGTTGGGCCCGTAACCGAAAGGTTGCTAGATCGAATCCCCGAGCTGACAAGGTAAAAATCTGTCGTTATGCCCATGAACAAGGCAGTTAACCCACTGTCCCTAGGCCGTCATTGTAAATAAGAATTTGTTCCTAACTGACTTGTCTAGTTGAATAAATAAATAAACAGTTTCAATCTTGAGTGCTGTTGATACGGGAGAAAAACTGACAGAAAACTAGAAGACTAAATCCTCGTGGTACATGCGAAGGTGTGTGAGGTTCTGTGTTTGGGATGGTACTCTGAAAATATAGTTTACCAAGCTACCAATCACTTCACACTGAAGCTACCCTTAAGAAAAATATATTTTACTAAACTATAGTTCACTGCATCCAAATCTGAAATGTCATTGAATAAAAATTGCAGGAACAGATTACTCTGGAGTCAGATGTTAACAGAAGGTGTAATTTAGCATATTAAACACAAATAGTGAGAATTAGGCACAGAAAAAGTATTTAATGTGATGATTAGGTAGATCTGATGCCGAAAAATAAAATACATTCATGCCTACTTCAGCCATATTTTCTATTATATATTGCAAAAAAAGTAGTGTGGTTCCAGTAGATAGCTACACCGCTACATGGAAAAAAGTAATGAACTACTGAAAACACAACCAAGATTAGAATTTAGTTTAAGTACCACAAAGCTACTGCAAAATGTAGTTAAATTACTAGTTGAAATACAGTTCACTACTCCCCAACACCAGGAAGTTTTTTTTAATAACTACTTAGACTTCTTTTTATTTGGAGACATTATATACAATATTACAGGATTAATAGTTTCCATGTTCATTTGGAAATTAGAGTTAACTCCAAGTTTGTCAAATATGTTCAGACAATTGCAGACCTCAGAAGTGGTCTAGTGTGTGCTCCTTTCACTGTCCTGTCTTTTCCTATCTTTATCAGGTGTTGACAAGTTTTACCATCATGTTGCCAACCACTAGAAATAAGTAACATAACTAATTCTAAGTCAAATTGTGTGGGTGCTGTTCTCTGTAAAACATTTTTTTATCAAAGATGCAACCATTGTTATTTGACCTTTTTCTTAGGTTGGCCATGGGTGGAAAGGGCTTCAAGTGTTGTTTCATTGTTTTACTGTCCCTGAATGCAGCATGTGCTTTCAAAGGAACGCTTAATTCAATAGATGATCTCAAGGACAACGACTTTGGCCACTTTGGCCAGACCTGTCCAAGACTTGACCTGATGCTGCTTCGCTGGCTAGTCAACAACATGAACATTGACAACAATGACAACAATTTCAATCCAACCAGGGGAAAGTTAAGCTTTAATTTCTATGGAAATGCTGACAGACACCCTCCGTTACCTATTTTGTCCTCTGAGAGTGGAAGTTACTACTCACTAGGGAATCTCAATAACAATACACCTAATGCCAGAGCCCTTCCTAGTAGGCCTAATGTTATAGCACTTCATAGTAGGCCTAATGTTAGAGCACTTCCTAGTAGGCCTAATGTTAGAGCACTTCCTAGTAGGCCTAATGTTATAGCACTTCATAGTAGGCCTAATGTTAGAGCACTTCCTAGTAGGCCTAATGTTAGAGCACTTCCTAGTAGGCCTAATGTTAGAGCACTTCCTAGTAGTCCTAATGTTAGAGCACTTCCTAGTAGGCCTAATGTTAGAGCACTTCCTAGTAGTCATAATGTTAGAGCACATTCTAGTAGTCCTAATGTTAGAGCACTTCCTAATAGGCCTAATGTTAGAGCACTTCCTAGTAGGCCTAATGTTAGAGCACTTCCTAGTAGTCCTAATGTTAGAGCACTTCCTAGTAGTCCTAATGTTAGAGCACTTCCTAATAGGCCTAATGTTAGAGCACTTCCTAATAGGCCTAATGTTAGAGCACTTCCTAGTAGGCCTAATGTTAGAGCACTTCCTAGTAGTCCTAATGTTAGAGCACTTCCTAATAGGCCTAATGTTAGAGCACGTCCTAGTAGTCCTAATGTTAGAGCACTTCCTAGTAGGCCTAATGCCAGAGCACATCCTAATAGGCCTAATGCCAGAGCACTTCCTAATAGGCCTAATGTTAGAGCACATCCTAATAGGCCTAATGTTAGAGCACAGTTATGTTTCTCAACTATGTGGAGAGAGATGAGTGAAACAGGGAGAGGATCATAGTCCAAGTTATTCCAGAAAGGTTAGATCAGTCCATAGTAGTGGATAATGTCTTCATCACACAGCACCATCCATACATTCAGAACATAGGTACAGCATACAACCCAGGGAACACCTACTGCATCACCCCAAACCTCTTAAGATCCAAAGTCTCTCAACCATTGGCCGATCTGAAATGTCTCCTGGGGTCCAGGCCAGATTGATGCTGCAGAGAAGATCCAGTGAAGCAGCCCGTACTCTGTCCTGGGAGAGAGTTGAGCTCAGCGCGACCAGACCATATCAGAGAGGGATTACAGATGAGCTGTAGTCACTGTAGGAATTAACAGAGAGATTTGAAATCTCCCCGTCATGTAGAAAACATCAACAATTTACACAATCATTATATTTTTTGTATTAGCATTGTTTTGTACATATTTCTCGGATGTCCTTCTTCTGCCTTCCAGTGCTATTAATGGTTTAGTACACATTGGTATCCCATTTCATATTGATTACGCCAAGTTGATATTTTTGTTGATTACTGATTATGTAATTGCCTCTAGATATTTGTTTAATTGATGCACCCTGTTTGTACTTTTTATAATTTATATAAATGGCTAATGAATGTCATGTGTTTATAGGTAGTGTAACAGACCTGAACTTGAAAGAAGGAACCCAAAGACGCACGCACGTGCGCATGCACGCACACACGCACGCACACACACACACGCACGCACGCACACACACACACATACACAGAAGTTGTTCCCTCCAAAATGATCTGACTCTTAATTACGTTATTTAGCTGACATGTCCCATGTCCATGCTACATGATTCAGACCCCATGACGCTGAAATGTCAGTGTGAGCTTATTTCCCTCCCCCACCTCCCTTTTGAATTACCAATGTAGTGTAGTGCAGTTCAGCATGTGTGCTCGTTTCTCTGTGTGTGTGTGAGAGAGAGAGAGAGAGAGAGAGAGAGAGAGAGAGAGAGAGAGAGAGAGAGAGAGAGGGAGAGAGAGAGAGAGAGAGAGAGACAGATTACCCTGTACTTTTAATTACCCATCATAATTCATGGATCTATTAACCATGGGCCTACAGTATTAACCTCTGGTGGGTTTGGTGTGGTAATCCAGAGTTTGTGTTGATTGTACCAGTGTTTGCCTAGTGGGTAGTTTGTGTTGGGATTGTCACAGGTAGATCTGTAACAATCACAGATAGAGAGACAGAGCTGAAAAAGGAATCAGCCATGTCTAACCAGCGACCAGCCAGTCCTGGAGCTTTACATGTTGACCAGACCGGACATGTTGTGTGCGCGAGGGTTGTAAAATAAATGTACACATACATATTATTCAGTCATTTCACTCACACTGCTCGTGGGCGTCAGCGAGCGACTGCGTGGCCAGGCGCTAAAATAGAAATCGGTTCTATTTGTGACGCTCAACACGCTGCAAGTCCAGCCTCTCCCATCTCCTCATTGGTTTTTAGAAGCATATACCCACGTGCCATCTCCTCATAGGTTTTTAGAAGCATATACCCACGTGGGTGATTGAAAGATTAATTTAGGTCCACACTCCGGTAGGTTGTAGTCATGCTGTAAAGTTGGTTGCCAACCGCCATATTAAGTCAAAAATAAGAAGAAGAAGCCTGAGGAAGGAGGAGAGATGACGAGAAAGGAATTCGGTTTACCGTTTTATCTGTGGATTAATTGTGGGTGTAGAGGACCTTGTGCATTTCAGGTAAAATAAGAACCCAATGTTTATATCCCAGGACAAATTAGCTGGCAACAGCAAGCTAAATTGTCATAAATGTTTAATGATTTTTGACCTGTCCCCAAATTAATATAGTTGGTTCAGAGTCTGTTTTGATATTTCAACCTGCGTGTCCTGATCGCTTCTGGTGTGGATTAACAAAATCAATGTGCGTGCGGTGGCACACACGGTCGCTCGCGTGTGTCCGGTTCAGTCAGCATGTTAGTATGATGTAGCAACTGATTTAGACAAACCAAAATAATTCACTCTCAGACCAATCAGGGGCATTAATGGGTCAGGTAAGTTAAGTGCCAGTCAAAGGACAATCAGCAGATACTGTGGATCCCAGGAACCCATGGTGCACACCTCTGGTCTAACCACAGCTGCGTGATGTACTGCCCTCTATTGGTCATTACAAGTACTATATTTATCACACATAGCCAACATGGAGGAGGACTCATAGCTGAGTATTATTTCAGTAGAGTTGTTCTCTTCCTTCTACGCTAAATACCTTGCCCTGAACAGTTGGTAGCTTGTTGCTTAGGAGCAGAAAAACGTTGCCATAACTTTTCATGAAACATAACGTCTTGTCTCCCAGGGTGAAGGCAGTGGAGGGAATCAACACTGTATGCAATTTCAACAGTGTGATTTTCCTGTTTCTAGGCAACAAGTTAAACATATCTTTGTATTTCTGAAAGATACAGTTTGTGTTTATTAGACTAGCATCTACTAAAATATTCATTTTGGTTATTTTACCCAATGGGTTAGAATACATTTATATCCAAAATACACATTTTGTGTAATGTAGGTAGAAGAAATAAGGTTATAATGAAGGGAAAATGTAATAAGGGTAGAAGGAAGAAACCCACTTTTTGGAATGAAACTCAGCCCTGAGCCCTCCTTCATGTGAGAGAAACACAGTATATTTTACGATTTAGGAGGGCATGTAACAACGGTTAATGTAATAGCGTTTTTATGTAATGAAACCGGTTAATATAATAACTTGCTGGATAACCTGGTTAAATGTTGAACGGTTAACATATTAACTTTTTCCACTAAATGTAATAAGTTATTCCTTTACCCACTGGTTATTACGTATTCAGGCAAATAATAACTTTTTTGAAGAATAACGATAATAACTTCAACCAGTCTTGTAAAACATACTGTGATGGATGTTTGTGCTTTTCTAATAACCAATTTTTGTGTTCATGCAAGTGACCGACTGAACATACCTGGGAGGAATCCTCACTATCAGTAGAGCAATTTGGCAGTACACACAGAACCTTGTTTTGAGAACAAAGGGATATCTCAGATTCAAGGTCTCAGCTTGGAGAGAAGAAGCCTTGTGAGGTATTGGTCTGTCACATGCATGAACAAAACGTTAATGATGAATTAATTATGAATTAGCTAAATCATGCAACTATAACTTACTTGTCTGTGTAAGGAGTATATAAGATAACTAATGGGACTGCCCCAGCGGAGCTCACTTCAGACCGGTACTTTATGCATCTAAGTTTGACTGTGACCTCTCAAGTTTGCTGTTAATAAACAATGATTCAATTAAGATCAACTTCACGTGTCCCATGTGTAGAATTTCCACAACAATACCAAAATCAATGTTTTTATGTATTACTTCCCTCAATTTGATACCACATACCATCACTAACCACCAATTACACTCACACACACACACACACACACACACACACACACACACACACACACACACACACACACACACACACACACACACACACACACACACACACACACACACACACACACACACACACACACACACACAGTTAGCCATTGTACAACTGGAACTTTTCATTTTGATGTAACAGTATCCGACCCCTGACACAACGTACACACAACAGGCTGTATATCATGATGAGTAACCTTGTTTGAGGCCTTGTGGTGCCCAGGAGCCCCGGGTTAGAAACCAGTCTCAACCGAATGGGTCTCTGCTAGGAGGGGAATGTCAAATGGGGTGAAATGTAACAGGGGTTGTTTTTTTGTTTGGTGAACCACACTTGCTTGTTGAGTAACCTTGTGTGAGACTTGTGTTAGCTTCCCCGAGATAAAGAAGAAGACTACACTTTAGACCGTTTTGTGGTTGTGCCTTCCTCGAGAGCACAACGGCAGATGGCATCTAGAAATAGACACCAGCAACCCTCCAGTTGCAGGTTCACATCCACCAGATTTTATCCATCAGCCCCATGATTCAAACCAGCAACCCCTCCAGATGTAAGCCTCCCCTCTAACCTCTAGGCTACAGTACATGAGGCGCCATAGTTCAGCAAGGTAACAAGAGACCCAGGGTTGAACTGACAACCTTCCCATTACTGGCCTGTCACTCTAGCCTCTTTAGGTTACTAAACACACAGAACCTCCTTCGTTATGCTCCACCACCCATTTCACCACCTCCACACAGATACCTATCCAGGTCACTACACCAATTAGACAGACCGGTTTCTAGCCTAGGTCACCTGCAGGCAACAAGACGGTGTTACCCTGCTGAGCTTAAGTGTAGGCATTAGCTTAGGGAGCTCACACAATACTTACACTAGTTTAACCACACCTACATCACTTTTCAGGTGCCATCCCCTGCTGTCTTGGTAGGGGGATTTAAAATTGGGTTCAAATAGTATTCGACATTGATAAAATACTTCAACCATTTGTTTGAGCCTGCCTGGAGTGCCAGATTGATGGGTTTTACACTCATGGGACTATTCCACAGGTTCCATTGCACCAGGCAAACTCAATCATCAAGTACAGCTAGTTAGAGTATTTGAAATATACTATTTACACACAGGTTTGGTTCCAACCCCTATTGTGGCTTTGAGCAAGGCATATAAACCCCTACATTGCTAATGCTACCTGGGTAATGCTCTGAGGCTTACCCAGTGCTCCCAGACTGTTGTGTGAATAGTGTGTCAGGGGGTTGGGTACTATGACAGTAAAAACATGCATTTTGTACTGATAATTTAACAGCTATTCGTAGGGACTTTAATTTTGAGAATTCCTTACGAAGGATTTGGAATAAATGTGTTATGACTGTTGTAAGTACTGATACTGCAACACAAAGGTGTTATGACTGGTTGCATAAAGGTGTTATGTATACCCCTTCATATAATGTGGTCCTGAGGGAATATGTGACATTATTTGATCACGTTATATCATGGCTGACCAAGGGCCTGTTGATGAGAACCTGAAAATCCTGACTCATTAGAAATACACACCTTTATCTAATAAATACAAGGCTCATATTAGGTTCTGAAAAAATATTTTATAATTTGACATATTTAATTTATTTAACTGGGGTATTTAGGCTTCTAACTTTATGTGCCTTTGATAATTCTAGCAACAAAAACAGAGTCATTATTAAAACTGTTTATTGAAAATATGTTTTGTAATTGGAGTAATGTTGTCTGCTATTTGGATTGTTGATCTCCTGGATTTACTGTTGAGAAGTTACAACTACATTGTGAGAATGTGTAAAGGACGTCACGCTTAGCGAGTACCACTTCAAACCAAATCAAATCAAATTGTATTGGTCACATACACATATTTAGCAGATGTTAATGTGGGTATAGCGAAATGTGTTCCTAGCTCCAACAATGCAGTAGTATGTAACAATTCACAACAACGTTAAAATTTAAATAATGGAATTAAGAAATATCTAAGTATCTAAATATATTCTGATTCAGCTGATACTGAGACCCATCTACTCATTGTTTTCACGAGCATACTAACCAAGGGGCCAGGGTTTTGGACTGGAAGTACGCTTTGATTGCATCTACAGGAGCACCCCCCTATCCACATCGATGGGACAGTAGTGGAGAAGGTGGAAAGTTTTAAGTTCCTCGGTGTACACATCACAGACAAACTGAATTGGTCCACCCACACAGACAGCGTTGTGAAGAAGGCGCAGCAGCGCCTCTTCAACCTCAGGAGGCTGAAGAAATTCGGCTTGTCACCAAAAGCACTCACATACTTCTACAGATGCACAATCGAGAGCATCCTGTCGGGCTGTATCACCGCCTGGTATGGCAACTGCTCCGCCCACAACCGTAAGGCTCTCCAGAGGGTAGTGAGGTCTGCACAACGCATCACCGGGGGCAAACTACCTGCCCTCCAGGACACCTACACCACCCGATGTCACAGGAAGGCCATAAAGATCATCAAGGACAACAACCACCCAAGCCACTGCCTGTTCACCCCGCTATCATCCAGAAGGCGAGGTCAGTACAGGTGCATCAAAGCAGGGACCGAGAGACTGAAAAACAGCTTCTATCTCAAGGCCATCAGACTGTTAAACAGCCACCACTAACATCGAGTGGCTGCTGCCAACATACCGACTCAACTCCAGCCACTTTAATAATGGGAATTGATGGAAATTATGTAAAAATGTATCACTAGCCACTTTAAACAATGCCACTTAATATAATGTTTACATACCCTACATTACTCATCTCATATGTATATACTGTACTCTATATCATCTACTGCATCTTGCCATCTTTATGTAATACATGTATCACTAGCCACTTTAAACTATGCCACTTTATCTTTACATACCCTACATTACTCATCTCATATGTATATACTGTACTCTATACCATCTACTGCATCTTGCCTATGCCGTTCTGTACCATCACTCATTCATATATCTTTATGTACATATTCTTTATCCCTTTACACTTGTGTGTATAAGGTAGTAGTTGTGGAATTGTTAGGTTAGATTACTTGCTGGTTATTACTGCATTGTCGGAACTAGAAGCACAAGCATTTCACTACACTCGCATTAACATCTGCTAACCATGTGTATGTGACAAATAAAATTTGATTTGATTTGAGTATTGTTTCGGTATTGCAGTTTAACTGAATCAGGCTGAGAAAGACAGTTCCCACTGATGGCCCCATAGAGAAGTCAAATGAGAAAATTACTAATGAGACACTTTAGTCATCACCTTTGCGCACAAAACATCCATTGAACTATTACAGTTGTTTGTTGACGGAGAGCCGAAGATATTTAAATGTTCATGCTCTGAGGTCATGACCCCAGCTAGCCAGGTGTAGTGCCATTGGCTTATTTAGCTGTCCATGTGCTCTGAGTTCCCAGAGCATGTTCACGGCATACTGCTGTCTGTCCAGTGAGCACTGAGCGCTAGTGCAGGGAGAGTAATCCCAGTAAGAAAGATGACAGCAACCATGAAACGGTGTATGTGAACGTAAGTAGATACCTCAGTGATACTAACTCACATACTCAGTACGTAATTAAAGATTAATCAGACTAACTAGGTTTTCCCTTTTATCTGTGGATTAATTGTTGGAGTAGAGAAACACACAATTTTGTATGACTCTGGGTCAAAAATATCTAAATGAAACTCAGCCCTGATGTGAGATAAATATAGTACTTTGTAAAGTCCAGTAGATGGCAGTACATCACACAGCTGTGGTTGGACCAGAGGTATGCAACATGGGTTCCTGGGACCCACAATGTCTGCAGATTTTCTCTTCTCACTTTGACTGGCACTAAATGTACCTGATCCTTTAATACCAATGATTGGTCTGAGTGAAGTCACCAGGATTCCCTGGTCTAAATCAGTTGCTACATCATCACACTGTGGTTCATGGTGATGGAGTTCCCCACCCC
The DNA here is from genome assembly GCF_016432855.1 of Salvelinus namaycush. Taxonomy (NCBI): domain Eukaryota; kingdom Metazoa; phylum Chordata; class Actinopteri; order Salmoniformes; family Salmonidae; genus Salvelinus; species Salvelinus namaycush. The sequence goes on from NC_052317.1 coordinate 37,171,648, forward strand.
TCTGGGCTGACCTTACATTGTGTTTCACTTTCCTAAATGGTGGGTCAGGACTGGCTGGTGGGTCATGGCTGATTCCATTTGAAAAACATAGTGTGAATAGGAATGGAAACCACTGTAGACCGATTACTGATATGAGATTTGTCCAAAATCACCATTGTCCAGCTCCATCATAATCCCAGTCATCTTTTCACACTCATCTTCCAGGAGAATATCATTGAAGGGCTCAAGAGTGGATCCTGGGATGATTACAACGCCACCATTTTGTTCGTTTTTCTTAGGTTTTTATTGTATATTTTCGCTGAATTTATCATAGTTTTTTTGTGATTCCATTTTTATAGAATTTTCACAAAACACAAAAATTAACACCAACAAACAGAAACAACAAAAGCAGCTAGCATGGTGGATAAGAGCATTTGGCCAGCAACCCAGTAAGGTTACTGGTTCAAATCCCCAGGCCGCCAAGGTGGAAAAATCTGCCGTTCTGCCCTTGAGCAAGGCAATTAACCCCCAACAACTGCTTCCCGGGCTTCGATGATGTGGATTCAGAGCGATTGGGTAAAATGAGGAATATACATTTTAGTTGAATGCATTCAGTTGTACAACTGACTAGGTATCCACTTTTCCCCTACAAAGATCTCCCGCCCATGATAAATCAAAAAGAAAAAAAGAGAAAAAGACCATTTAATGTACTGAATGATTTGTCATGAGGACAGGTCAAGACTCCCTCCCACACCAACAACCCGTAGTCATCCCCTCAAAATAGCAAAGAAAGAGGAACAGAAGGGATACCAGGTAGCTTTTTGGGAACATATTCTCTTTTACACTTCACACAGATGAACAATTAAAATACATCGAAATGAAAAGCAGGGTACATAAATGTTGAACAAAAGCAATTACACAAGCAGTTAAAAATGAGAATATCAATGTCATATATCATGTTATCAGGTGAGCTCACCCCTGGACAAGTCTCTCCCAGGGTGGAGTGCGTGCCTTTTCACCCCCAGATTTCTCCAGTATGAATCTGGCCTGGACCCCAGGAGACATGGTCATACGAGACTTGTACACATAGACATCATACTCAGATATTTCTTCCAAATCTGAGCGGCTTTCCTCAGAGAACTTTACAGCCCATTGCCAGGTCTTATGATCCAAGGTGCCTTCAGAAGAGTAGAACCCAACCCAGGAGTTAATAAACGTTTTCTTCCAGGCAGTGAAGGATTTCTTTACGTACAGACGAGCGCAGGCCTTTCCATCCTTTACAAAGAGCTGCAGACTGGCATCACAGCCGATAATATCAACAGGAATCTCTCGGTTGGCATTGTGAAACTCAGAACCTTTCCAGATCTCCTCTCCGATTGTGGACCCAAACCCCAAGTAAGTCCACCAATTGTTTACCTCCTTATGGAGCCTGACCTGGAGACCAGGGTTAAGGGGTACTGAGGTGTTATAGCTCCCAGAGGCTTGGCCCCCGACTGATGATCTGTCCAGCTCGCTCTTACTGTCACTGTTATTGTTCCTATGAAGAACCACCATTACACCCTGGTCTAATAGCCTCTTGGGGATCCCACTCCAGATGATCCTGGCTTTTCCTCTATCTGTGGTTTTCACCTCAAGCTTAATCAATGTATTATCGTCCTCCACTCTGGGGTTATCCATGCCACTCTGGGGTTGAGATGTTAAACGAAGAGATTGCTCCTTAAATAACAAGGTTTTGGGACGTGTAAAGTACAATACAATAGCCAGAAGAAGTGCCAGACCAGGTGTGTGTCCCCAGATGTTTTCCAGACTCTGCAGACTGTTGTGGTTGATCTCTACATTATATATACGTGGAATCTCAATTTGGTCAATGGTTGGTAGACTTTGGATTTGTCTAAGGAGGCTGACATTGACACGATATGTATTGTCTGGATCATATGCACTTCCTCTGTTTTCATTTGGTGGATAGTGCTGTGTGACATAGACCTCATCTGCAATGAACGGATTGGACTCTTCCTCCCTAACTCTGAGTATGACCCTGTCCCTGTTGTTCTCAGGTCCCCTTGAGTTGTAGAAACTTTGCGTGACACAATCAGGAAGTGCCATCATTGAGTCAATACTGTTCATATTCCCTAGTGAGTAGTATCTTCCGCTTCCAGGAAGCAGAATAGGTAATGAACAGGGTCTGTTTCCATATAAATGAAAGCCATAGTCTCCCCTGGTTGGGTTGAAATTGAGTCTCATGTTGCCGTTGTTGTCAATGTGAATGTTGTTGGCTAGCCAGTGGAGCAGCATGAGGCCGTGTCGAGGAGAGGTGTGACCAAACTCTATGTCTCTGAGATCATCTATTGATTTAAGGGTTCCTCTGACAGCGCATACTGAGGCCAGAGACAGACACAAGATGAAACAACCCAGGATGCCCCTTCCAACCATGGCCAGCCTGTAACAAAACAAATACTTTGTCAACATTTGCACATTTATTAAATAAATAAATTAATAAATACATCTGTAACTTATTTCTAGTGCTCGGCAATACGTTAAAATACGTTAAAAGCTTTAGGACCCCCCAAAAAAACATCAGAAAATATCTGACAAACATTTTGAAGTTAACTGTCACCATATCGGACCAATGTCCCAATAATGTAATATGAGTTAATAAGTCCTCACATTACACGGTATGTATAGTCTTTATCAGTAGCTTATTTCTTGTGGTTGGAAATATGTTTAACGTTTTAGGACTCCCAAAAAATGCTAGGTCTGAAAATGTGAACTGTAACTATATCAGACCAAAATGTCCCAATATGTACGATGAGGTTTTCCAAAATAACATTTGGAAACACTTAAACACGATCAATACTGTAATATGATGTATTAAGTCCTCACATCAAAATAAAACAAATTAGTTCCAATAAAAAAATCTCACTCACCTTCTTGTGCAGCCTACCACCAGAATCTAGTCTTGACTGTGTTTGTTTCTCTCTTTTCTGTCAACAGATCCCAGGATTGAAACTAACTAAAAGGTGCTTCTTGTAGCCTACATACACATACACATACACATAACCAGTATACAGGGCAGATACAAGACCAGGGTCAAAAAAACAGTTTTACAAAGGCTGATCTATGACATCACTGGGTCACTCATGTTTCATCAGAAATGAAACTTATCGCTAGAGTACCTTTCACTTTCAGAATGCAGAAAATTTAATGGGCGGGGTCTGAGAGTTTCTATAGAAATGAAAGCCATGTTTCTCGTAGCAGGGATGTGCATTCCGAGTTTTTTTGGTGAGCCAGATAATTTTTCTTCTTTCAGCTAAAAGTGCCATTTATTTGGCTCCCAAACAGCACTTAGTTCACGATAAAAATGTGGAAAAAAATTGCAACCTTTCATGTAAAGCCTAAAAAGTTGCCTGCCATGATATGAGATCGTGACATGTGAGTTCAAATACAGTTTAATTGACCAAATTATTAGGTGACCTGCAAAAAACTATTTGCTGCAAAAATGCATGGACCAGAATGAGGCTCTCTCCTCACTTCCCATTGTTCCTGCAGTGAGGAATAACCATCTTCAACTAATGCTTTGATCTGCAGATGATCAAGAAGCAGTAGTAACAATATGCAAATCAGGGAGCCAAATTACATCTTTTACACAGGTGATTCGGAATCCACCTTCACCAAAAAAATCTATTCAAAAAGAGTCCTTTGTTTGCGAAATTACTCATCACTATCTTGTAGCCTACAGACACATAACCAGTACATGTTATACGTCACATGTGCAGAAATCAACTGGTGTAGACTTTACAGTGAAATGCTTGCATACAAACCTTTCCCAATGAGGCAGAGTTTAAATATAATAATACCAAATTAAATAGTAACAAACACAAGAGGAATACAATAAAATACACAAGAATGGAAGTACATACAGGGAGTGATTTGAGTTAGATATGTACATATCAGCAGACATTGTGGCTCCCAGGAACCCATGTTGCATACCTCTGGTCTAGCCACATCTGTGTGATGTACTGCCATCTACTGGTCTTAACAAAGTACTATATTTATCTCACATCCAAAATGGAGGGTCAGGGCTTAATTTAAGTTTCATTTAAGGGAGTTTTCCCTAGTGTCATACAAAATTGTATGTTTCTCTACTCCAACTATTAATCAACAGATAAATGTAGAAACCTAGTTAGTTTTAGTTAGTTATCTTTAATGAATCTCTCCTTGTTCATCTTTCAAGCACCCACGTAGGTTATTATGCTCGTGATGAGGAGATGTTAGAGGTGGGACTTGCAGCACGTCAAGCGTCTCAAATGGAACCAAATTCTATTTTAGCGCTCAGTTATGCAGAAGCTTGTTGACGCATGTATCACGACCCTCAGAATGGGGCGGCAGGTAACCTAGTGGTTGAGTGTTGGACTAGTAACCGAAAGGTTGCAAGATTGAATCCCTGAGTTGACAAGATAAAAATCTATTGTTCTGCCCCTGAACAAGGCAGTTAACCGACTGTTCCTAGTTCGTCATTGAAAATAAGAATTTGTTTTTAACTGACTTGCCTAGTTAAATAAAGGTAAAAAATGGAAATCTGAGAGCATTAGGAGAGTCATCTGAAATGAGGTGGAAGAAAGGAAGCACATGAGAATATTTAAACTTTATCAAGTAACTGCGTTAATCATTAATCAAAAGTTTAGTAAATAGACCCTTCATGGTTATCCTTAACATTATAGTGTGCTACAGTACTTGTCCTCCTGTCAAGCGTTCCCCTAATTAGCCTTAATTGGCAATGATGTGTTTAATTAAAGGTTTAAAGAGGGAGTTCCTGCTGGAAACATATGGCAAATTAATCAGGTCCTAATAAACAGCCTACCTTTGAAGATGTGAATACCATAGTGTGTGTGTGTGTGTGTGTGTGTGTGTGTGTGTGTGTGTGTGCGTGCGTGCGTGCGTGCGTTTGTGTTTGTGTGTCTTTGGGTTCCTTCTTTCAAGGTCTGTTACACTACGTAAACACATGACATTCATTAGCCATTTAAATCAATCAATAAAAAGTACAAACAAGGTCCATCAATTAAACAAACATCTAGAGGCAATTACATAATCAGTAATCAACAAAAATATCAACTTGGCGTAATCAAATCAAATCAAATTTTATTTGTCACATACACATGGTTAGCAGATGTTAATGCGAGTGTAGCGAAATGCTTGCGCTTCTAGTTCCGACAATGCAGTAATAACCAACAAGTAATCTAACCTAACAATTCCACAACTACTACCTTATACACACAAGTGTAAAGGGATAAAGAATATGTACATAAAGATATATGAATGAGTGATGGTACAGAACGGCATAGGCAAGATGCAGTAGATGGTATAGAGTACAGTATATACATATGAGATGAGTAATGTAGGGTATGTAAACATAAAGTGGCATAGTTTAAAGTGGCTAGTGATACATGTATTACATAAAGATGGCAAGATGCAGTAGATGATATAGAGTACAGTATATACATATACATATGAGATGAGTAATGTAGGGTATGTAAACATTATATTAAGTGGCATTGTTTAAAGTGGCTAGTGGTACATTTTTACATAATTTCCATCAATTCCCATTATTAAAGTGGCTGGAGTTGAGTCAGTATGTTGGCAGCGGCCGCTAAATGTTAGTGGTGGCTGTTTAACAGTCTGATGGCCTTGAGATAGAAGCTGTTTTTCAGTCTCTCGGTCCCTGCTTTGATGCACCTGTACTGACCTCGCCTTCTGGATGATAGCGGGGTGAAAAGGCAGTGGCTTGGGTGGTTGTTGTCCTTGATGATCTTTATGGCCTTCCTGTGACATCGGGTGGTGTAGGTGTCCTGGAGGGCAGGTAGTTTGCCCCCGGTGATGCGTTGTGCAGACCTCACTACCCTCTGGAGAGCCTTACGGTTGTGGGCGGAGCAGTTGCCGTACCAGGCGGTGATACAGCCCGACAGGATGCTCTCGATTGTGCATCTGTAGAAGTTTGTGAGTGCTTTTGGTGACAAGCCGAATTTCTTCAGCCTCCTGAGGTTGAAGAGGCGCTGCTGCGCCTTCTTCACAACGCTGTCTGTGTGGGTGGACCAATTCAGTTTGTCCGTGATGTGTACACCAAGGAACTTAAAACTTTCCACCTTCTCCACTACTGACCCGTCGATGTGGATAGGGGGGTGCTCCCTCTGCTGTTTCCTGAAGTCCACAATCATCTCCTTTGTTTTGTTGACGTTGAGTGTGAGGTTATTTTCCTGACACCACACTCCGAGGGCCCTCACCTCCTCCCTGTAGGCCGTCTTGTCGTTGTTGGTAATCAAGCCTACCACTGTAGTGTCATCCGCAAACTTGATGATTGAGTTGGAGGCGTGCATGGCCACGCAGTCGTGGGTGAACAGGGAGTACAGGAGAGGGCTCAGAACGCACCTTTGTGGGGCCCCAGTGTTGAGGATCAGCGGGGTGGAGATGTTGTTACCTACCCTCACCACCTGGGGCCGGCCCGTCAGGAAGTCCAGGACCCAGTTGCACAGGGCGGGGTCGAGACCCAGGGTCTCGAGCTTGATGACGAGTTTGGAGGGTACTATGGTGTTAAATGCTGAGCTGTAGTCGATGAACAGCATTCTCACAAAGGTATTCCTCTTGTCCAGATGGGTTAGGGCAGTGTGCAGTGTGGTTGCGATTGCGTCGTCTGTGGACCTATTGGGTCGGTAAGCAAATTGGAGTGGGTCTAGGGTGTCCGGTAGGGTGGAGGTGATATGGTCCTTGACTAGTCTCTCAAAGCACTTCATGATGACGGAAGTTAGTGCTACGGGGCGGTAGTCGTTTAGCTCAGTTACCTTAGCTTTCTTGGGAACAGGAACAATGGTGGCCCTCTTGAAGCATGTGGGAACAGCAGACTGGGATAAGGATTGATTGAATATGTCCGTAAACACACCAGCTAGCTGGTCTGCGCATGCTCTGAGGACGCGGCTGGGAATGCCGTCTGGGCCTGCAGCCTTGCGAGGGTTAACACGTTTAAATGTTTTACTCACCTCGGCTGCAGTGAAGGAGAGCCCGCAGGTTTTGGTAGCGGGCCGTGTCAGTGGCACTGTATTGTCCTCAAAGCGAGCAAAAAAGTTATTTAGCCTGTCTGGGAGCAAGACATCCTGGTCCGCGACGGGGCTGGTTTTCTTTTTGTAATCCGTGATTGACTGTAGACCCTGCCACATACCTCTTGTGTCTGAGCTGTGGAATTGCGACTCTATTTTGTCTCTGTACTGGGACTTAGCTTGTTTGATTGCCTTGCGGAGAGAATAGCTACACTGTTTGTATTCGGTCATGTTTCCGGTCACCTTGCCCTGGTTAAACGCAGTTGTTCGCGCTTTCAGTTTCACGCGAATGCTGCCGTCAATCCACGGTTTCTGGTTTGGGAATGTTTTAATCGTTGCTGTGGGTACGTCATCGTCAATGCACTTTCTAATGAACTCGCTCACCGAATCAGCATATTCGTCAATGTTGTTGTTGGACGCAATGCGAAACATATTCCAATCCGCGTGATCGAAGCAGTCTTCAAGCGTGGAATCAGATTGGTCGGACCAGCGTTGAACAGACCTGAGCGAGGGAGCTTGTTGTTTTAGTTTCTGTTTGTAGGCTGGGAGCAACAAAATGGAGTCGTGGTCAGCTTTTCCGAAAGGAGGGCGGGGGAGGGCCTTATATGCGTCGCGGAAGTTAGTATAACAATGATCCAAGGTTTTACCAGCCCTGGTAGCACAATCGATATGCTGATAGAATTTAGGGAGTTTTGTTTTCAGATTAGCCTTGTTAAAGTCCCCAGCTACGATGAATGCAGCCTCAGGGTGTGTAGTTTCCAGTTTACAAAGAGTCAGATAAAGTTCGTTCAGGGCCATCGGTGTGTCTGCTTGGGGGGGAATATATACGGCTGTGATTATAATCGAAGAGAATTCCCTTGGTAGATAATGCGGTCGACATTTGATTGTGAGGAGTTCTAGATCAGGTGAACAGAATGACTTGAGTTCCTGTATGTTGTTATGATCACACCACGTCTCGTTAATCATAAGGCATACACCCCCGCCCCTCTTCTTACCAGAAAGATGTATGTTTCTGTCGGCGCGATGCGTGAAGAAACCAGCTGGCTGCACCGACTCCGTTAGCGTCTCTTGAGTTAGCCATGTTTCCGTGAAGCAGAGAACGTTACAATCTCTGATGTCTCTCTGGAATGTCACCCGTGCTCGGATTTCATCAACCTTATTGTCAAGAGACTGGACATTGGCGAGTAGTATGCTAGGGAGTGGAGCGCGATGTGCCTGTCTCCGAAAGCCTGACCAGGAGACCGCTACGTTTGCCCCTTTTACGGCGTCGCATAGGGTCGCCGGCTGGGATCAGATCCATTGTATTGGGTGGAAGCCAAAACACTGGATCCGTTTCGGGAAAGTCATATTCCTGGTTGGAACGATGGTGAGTTGACGTTGCTCTTATATTCAGTAGTTCCTCCCGACTGTATGTAATGAAACCTAAGATTACCTGGGGTACCAATGTAAGGAATAACACATAAAAAAACAAAATACTGCATATTTTCCAAGGAACGCGAAGCGAGGCGGCCATCTTGGTCGGCGCCGGAAGTCCTAATATGAAATGGGATACCAATGTGTACTAAACCATTAATAACACTGGAAGGCAGAAGAAGGACATCCGAGAAATATGTACAAAACAATGCTAATACAAAAAATATAATGATTGTGTACATTTTTTTATGCTTTCTACATGACGGGGAGATTCCAAATGTCTCTGTTAATTCATACAGTGACTACAGCTCATCTGTATTCCCACTCTGATATGGTCTGGTCGCGCTGAGCACAACTCTCTCCCAGGGCAGAGTACGGGCTGCTTCACTGGATCTTCTCTGCAGCATGAATCTGGCCTGGACCCCAGGAGACATGACCATGCTAGAGTTATACACATAGATGTCATACTCAGGTACATCCTCCAGATCTGATCGTTTTTCCATAGAAAAAGACACTGCCCATTGCCAGGTATTATAGTTGAGCATGGATTTGTTATGGGAAGAGTAGAACCCAACCCAGGAGTTATTAAACGTTTTCTTCCAGGCAGTGAAGGATTTCTTTACGTACAGACGAGCGCAGGCCTTTCCATCCTTTACGAAGAGCTGCAGACTGGCGTCATGTCTGATAATATCAACAGGGATCTCTCTGTTGGCATCGTGAAACTCAGAACCTCTCCAGATCTCCTCTCCGATAGTGGACCACAACCCCCACCAATATGTTACCTTATGGAGCCTGACCTGGAGACCAGGGTTAAGGGGTACTGAGGTGTTATAGCTCCCAGAGGTTTGGCCCCCGACTGATGATCTGTCCAGCTCGCTCTTACTGTCACTGTTATTGTTCCTATGAAGCACCACCATTACACCCTGGTCTAATAGCCTCTTGGGGATCCCACTCCAGATGATCCTGGCTTTTCCTCTATCTGTGGTTTTCAACTCAAGCTTAATCAATGTATTATCCTTATCCTCCATGTCACTTTGGGTTTCAACTGCCTGCGCACAACCGCCTTTGACTTTGGGAAGTGTAAAGGACAATACAATAGCCAGAAGAAGTGCCAAACCAGGTGTGTGTCCCCAGATGTTTTTCAGTTCTTGCAGACTGTTGTGGTTGATCTCTACATTATATATACGTGGAATCTCATTTTGGCAAATGAGACGTTGGATTTGTGTTAAGAGGTTGAAACTGACACGGTATGTATTGGCTGGATCATAGGCACTTCCTCTGTTTTCATTTCGTCGATAGTGCTGTGTGACATAGACCTCGTCTACTATGAACGGATTGGACTCTTCCTCCCTAACTCTGAGTACGACCCTGTCCATGTTGCTCTCAGGTCCCCTTGAGTTGTATAATCTTTGAGTTACATAATCAGGAAGTCCCCTTGAGCCAAAACTGTTCATATTCCCTAGTGAGTAGTAACTTCCGCTTCCAGGAAGCAGAATAGGTAATGAAGGTGGTCTGTTTCCATAGAAATGAAAGCCATAGTCTCCCCTGGTTGGGTTGAAATTGAGTCTCATTTTGTTGTTGTTGTCAATGTGAATGTTGTCGGCTAGCCAGTGGAGCAGCATGAGGCTGTGCCGAGGAAAGGTGTGACCAAACTGTATTCCCTTGAGGTCCTTTATTGAATTAAGGGTTCCTCTGACAGCGCATACTGATGCCAGAGACAGACACAAGATGAAACAACCCAGGATGCCCCTTCCAACCATGGTCGACCTAAGACAAAACAAATATTGTGTCAACATTTGCACATTTATTAAATAAATTAATAAACAAATAAATAAATACATCTGTAACTTATTTTTAGTGCTCGGGAATACATTAAAAGTTTTAGGACCCCCCCCCAAAACATCAGAAAATATCTGACAAACATTTTGAAGTTAACTGCCACCATATCGGACCTTTGTCCCAATAATGTAATATGATGTAATAAGTCCTCACATTACACAGTATGTATATTCTGTATCAGTAGCTTATTTCTTGTGGTTGGCAATAGGTTTAACGTTTTAGGACTCCCAAAAAAACACTAGGTCTGAAAATGTTAGCACTAAAAATGTCAGAAGATATCTGACAAACTTTTATTTTGGAGTGAACTGTAACTATATCCGACCAAAATGTCCCAATATGTACGATGAGGTTTTCCAAAATAACATTTGGAAACTTGTAAATGTAACAGTTTTACTTACGTCCCTCGCTCCGAACCAGGGACCCTCTGCACACACACAACAGTCACCCACGAAGCATCGTTACCCATCGCGCCACAAAAGCCGCACCCAATGCAAAGTAATTGGAACCACTACTTCAAGGCTTCAGAGCGAGTGACTTCACCGATTGAAACGCTATTAGTGCGCACCACCGCTAACTAGCTAGCCATTTCACATCGGTTACATAAACACGATCAATACTGTAATATGATGTACAAGTCCTCACATCAAAATAAAACAAATTAGTTCCAATAAAACATCTCACTCACCTTCTTGTGCAGCCTACCACCAGAATCTAGTCTTGACTGTGTTTGTTTCTCTCTTTTCTGTCAACAGATCCCAGGATTGACACTAAGTAAAAGGTGCTTCTTGTAGCCTACATACACATAACCAGTATACAGGGAAGATACAAGACAAGGGTCAGAAAAACGGAGTTTTACAAAGGCTGATCTACAACGTCACTCGTTTCATCAGAAATGAAACTTATCGCTAGAGTACCTTTCACTTTCAGGACGCAGAAAATATAACGGGCGGGGTCTGAGAGTTTCTATAGAACATTGCATTTGTAACATAATTATTATTGGTGATTACACTTATCACTCTATTGTAAGCCAATTGGTTTTTTGGTTTTGGTTTTGGTTTTGGTTTGTCTTGCATTCACTCATTCAACATCGAATCTTACTGACTGATTTGCGTGGCTTGCTTTTACGAGGGGCGTGTTTGAGTTAGAATTGTCCCAGTCTAATAAATTCAGAGAAGCTACTGTACTAGGTTGCCTTATAAGGTAACCTCAGCTTATTGATACACACATATATTGACGTAGGTGATCATACCACTAGGGAGTGATCACATGTATAAAATCAGCTGCGCCCTTAGGTGGGGTGCAGAACTTACTCTGAAACATGCGTGCTATGTTCCTGTTGTCAACTTCTGTCTGCAATTGCAATAAATAAAGGTTTGATTGATTTACTTAAAGAAGATATTGTCTGACTGGTGATTTCACCAATAAGCAAATGCTTGACAAGGAACAAGGAACGAATCCCGACATCCTCATTGCCAAAATCTCAAAGTATCCCTTTAAGATATGCTCCAGGAAACTGAGCGTGAGGGTGAAAAGATGACTGGGATTATGATGGAGCTGGACAATGGTTATTTTCTGACAAATCTCATATCAGTAGTCAGTCACTGAAGTCGACCTACAGCTGTTTCCAAACCTTTCGCACAATGGTTTGAAAAATGAATCAGCCATGACCCACCAGCCAGTCCACCATTTGGTCAGCCCAGAGGGGTGAGGACCTACACCATTAAGAACCACAGTATAATGTAGCAACTGATTTAGACTGGGGAATCCTAATGTCTTCACTCTCAGACCAATCAGTGACATTAAGGGATTAGGTCAATTAAGTACCAGTCAGAGGGAGAAAATCAAATCAAATGATATATGTCACATGTGCAGAATACAACTGGTGTAGACTTTACAGTGAAATGCTTGCATACAAACCTTTCCCAATGAGGCAGAGTTTAAATATAATAATACCAAATTAAATAGTAACTAACACAAGAGGAATACAATAAAATACACAAGAATGGAAGTACATACAGGGAGTACAGGGAGTGATTTGAGTTAGATATGTACATATCAGCAGACATTGTGGCTCCCAGGAACCCATGTTGCATACCTCTGGTGCAGCCACATCTGTGTGATGTACTGCCATCTACTGGTCTTAACAAAGTACTATATTTATCTCACATCCAAAATGGAGGGTCAGGGCTTAATTAAAGTTTAATTTAAGGGAGTTTTTGCCCAGTGTCATACAAAAATGTATGTTTCTCTACTGCAACTATTAATCAACAGATAAAAGTTTTTGGGTTCCTTCTTTCAAGTTCAGGTCTGTTACACTACGTATAAACACATGACATTCATTAGCCATTTATATCAATGAATAAAAAGTACAAGCAAGGTGCAGAAATTTCACAAACATTGACAGAGGCAATTACATAATCAGATATCAACAAAATATAAACTTGGCGTAATCAGTATGAAATGGGATACCAATGTGTACTAAACCATTAATAACACTGGAAGGCAGAAGAAGGACATCTGAGAACACAGCTAATACAATGTACAAAATAATGCTAATACAAAAAATACAATGATTGTGTACATTTTTTATGCTTTCTACATGACGGGGAGATTTCAAATCTCTCTGACATTTCCTACAGTGACTACAGCTCATCTCTAATCCCTCTATGACATTGTCTGGTCGGGAAGAGCTCAACTCTCTCCCAGGACAGAGTACGGGCTGCTTCACTGGATCTTCTCTGCAGCATGAATCTGGCCTGGACCCCAGGAGCCATGACCATACTGGAGTTATACACATAGATGTCATACTCAGGTACATCCTCCAGATCTGATCGTTTTTCCATAGAAAAAGACACTGCCCATTGCCAGGTATTATAGTTGAGAATGGATTTGTTATGGGAAGAGTAGAACCCAACCCAGGAGTTATTAAACATTTTCTTCCAGGCAGTGAAGGATTTCTTTACGTACAGACGAGCGCAGGCCTTTCCGTCCTTTACAAATAGCTGCAGATTGCCGTCATGTCCGATAATATCAACAGGAATCTCTCGGTTGGCATTGTGAAACTCAGAACCTCTCCAGATCTCTTCGATAGTGGACCCAAACCCCAAGTAAGTCCACCTATTGTTTACCTCCTTATGGAGCCTGACCTGGAGACCAGGGTTAAGGGGTACTGAGGTGTTATAACTCCCAGAGGCCTTGCCCCTGACCGAGGCCCTGTCTAGTTTGCTTTCACTTCCATTGCTCTTATAAAGCACCACCATTACACCCTGGTCTAATAGCCTCTTGGGGATCCCACTCCAGATGATCCTGGCTTTTCCTCGGTCTGTGGTTTTCACCTCAAGCTTAATCAATGTATTATCCTTATCCTCCATGACACTCTGGGGTTGTGATGTGAAACAAAATGCTTGCTCCTTAATTAAAAAGGTTTTGGAACGTGTAAAGTACAATACAATAGCCAGAAGAAGTGCCAGACCAGGTGTGTGTCCCCAGATGTTTTCCAGTTCTTGCAGACTGTTGTGGTTGATCTCTACATTATATATACGTGGAATGTCATTTCGGCCAATGGTTGCGAGACGTTGGATTTGTGTTAGGAGGTTGAAACTGACAAGGTGTGTATTGTCTGGATCATAGCCAATTCCTGTGTTTCCATTTAGTGGATAGTGCTGTGTGACATAGACCTCGTCTACTATGAACTGATTGGACTCTTCCTCCCTAACTCTGAGTATGACCCTGTCCCTGTTGCTCTCAGGTCCCCTTGAGTTGTAGAATCTTTGAGTTACATAATCAGGAAGTGCCATCATTGAGCCAATACAGTTCATATTCCCTAGTGAGTAGTATCTTCCGCTTTCAGGAAGCAGAATAGGTAATGAAGGTGGTCTGTTTCCATAGAAATGAAATCCATAGTCTCCCCTGGTTGGGTTGAAATTGAGTCTCATGTTGCAGTTGTTGTCATTGTAAATGTTGTTGGCTAGCCAGTGGAGCAGCATGAGGCCGTGCCGAGGAGAGGTGTGACCAAACTCTATTCCCTTGAGGTCCTTTATTGAAATAAGGGTTCCTTTTATAGAGGATACTGAGGCCAGAGACAGAAACACAATGAAACAACCCAGGATGCCCCTTCCAACCATGGTCGACCTAAGACAAAACAAAGTTTGTGTCAACGTTTGGAATGATATCCGTAACTTATTTCTAGTGGTAGGTAATACATTAAAGTTCCAATGCAGACATTTTATATCAATATCAAATCATTTCTGGGTAACAATGAAGTTCCTTACTATAGTAGATTTCCATTAAATTGGACAAAAGTAGCTTTTTAGCAAATAACAATTTCTCAAGAAAGAATTTTGCTAGGACTGTCTGAGAGTGGCAGGCGTATAACTTGCGGGGGTAACGGGGATATACTTACTTCATCAGCATGCACTAAGTATGTTATGCTCTCGCTATCTTCCTCTCTTTGTGGTGTTTGCTGAGGAGAGGTAGCTACAGGGCTCCAAATTAAGGGAGCCCGCCGGATTGTGTCTTTGGCTGCTGGATAATGAAAGAAAGTTGAACATGAGAAATCCAATTGAACATGAGAGAAATGCTGGTTTCAATGGCATAAGGAAGTCCTTATAAAATAATTCCCTCAACATTTCTATGGTCGGATTTTGGTTAGGCTACTTTGAAACAAAGTAAGCTATGCCTCATAAAATGACATAAACATCCATGTTTTAAATAATTATGTTCATGGTAAAAAAGTTTCAAACGGCCTCCGCTCGGATTGCAAGGTGGGTGATGTGTGCACCAGGCACTGGCCTTTCTTTCTGTTATGAACATTTGATTTAACAAACATGCCTCAAGGATGTCAAAAGAATCAAGCCTTTAAACGTTCATGTTAATTATCCTACATTATATCACCTAGACTACACTTTGAGATGTAGGCAAATTATTTATGTACAGGTAGCTGCCAAAATAAAGGAAACACCAACATAACGTTTCTTAATAGGGCACTGGGCCACCACGAACAGCCAGAATAGCTTCAATGCACCTTGGCACCATTCTTCCACGAGAAATTCCATAATTTTGTGTTTTGTTGATTGTGATGGAAAACGCCGTCTCAGAATTTCCCATAAGTATTCAATTGGATTGAGATCTGGTGACACACACTTTAAACCCCCTTTGCTCCTTTGAGACCCTCTTTCAAAGTCACTGACATCTCTCTTCTTCTAGCCATGTAACCACAATGGTGATGACCCAAAACATGATGGGATGTTACTTGCGTAATTAACTCAAGAACCACACCTGTGTGGAGGCACCTACTTTCAATATACTTTGTGTCCTTCATTTACTCAAGTGTTTCCTTTATTTTATCAAACCGCAGCATCATATGATGCAAAATGGATCATAGGAGATGATTTCTGTATTTTGAAAGTTACACATCTTGAAAACTTGAGTGCTGACAAGAAAAATATTTTGGGACTGTACAATTCATAATAGACTGGTACTATGTGGTCAGCTAGCTAGCCATACCTATTGCCAGACAGTTAATACATCATATTGCTAATAAAAGCAGAATCTAATTCATGTTAAAAAGCTAACCCAATCATTGTTAAGACCAGCCATTATAAGGCAGTGTGGTAGTAAAGCATGTTGCACATTTACATCACACAGAGATTGGAACTATCGGTTCAACTCATCTTTGCTGCCTGTAGTCAAAACAAAAGAAATGTTGTTGCCTTCATTCTGATTTCATTTGGTTGTCATGGAGGTTGAAGACGTGGCTGCGCTCAACAAAGACACAAAGCAGATTGAACCATGTTGCCATCTGTCATATCAACCAGGAGAAGCTGGCTCTCATAGACGGGAAAACAATATGCCTGAAATCTATTTCTGGCAGTGACAGGCATGAACAGGTATTTGGTGCATTTAAGTTGCAGATTGCTTATCTGTCAATTTGTACATTTATGATGAATGTGTTTTGTTACCGGTTTTAACAAACCTTTTTTATTTTTGTACCTATGTATTGTATATTGTTTTTTTGTGGTGTGGATTTTATAAAACCCCCAAACAGGAAAAACGTAATTTGACTGCACTGGCCCTTTAAACGTTTTCAGGACCAAAAAAAACAGTTAAAGATCTGAAAATGTTAGTTTTATAAATATCTGAAATATAAATCAACAAATGTTCATTTTGGAGTGAAATGTCACTTTAATCTGACCTACCAGGTAAAACATTATTGGCACCCTTGATAAAGATGAGCAAAAAGACTGCAGAAAATAAATATGAATACTAAGCTATATTGTATGCAAAATCAGAAAGTATAATAATGTATACTAATACAATTGCTCAGAGAATGAGATTTTCTAAAACAAGTCAAACAAAACAATCTAAAAAAAGACAGGAGTATGGTCCCAACAAGTTTTTTAAACTAAAAGTTTTTTTCTAAAATAACATTTGGAAACTTGTAAACATGATTAATACTGTATTGTAATGTGATGTAATAAGTCTTCACATCAAAAAATTATTAATAATAATAATCATCTCACCTTCTTGTACAGCCAAATACCAGAATCTAGTCTTGACTGTGTTTGTTTCTCTCTTCTCTATCAACAGAACCCAAGATTGAAACTGACTAAAAGGTGCTTCTTGTAGCCTACATACACATAACCAGTATACAGGGCAGATACAAGACCAGGGTCAGAAAAACAGAGTTTTACAAAGGCTGATCTATGACGTCACTGGGTCACTCATGTTTCTATAGAAACGGAACTTATCCCTAGAGTGAGTACCTTTCACTTTCAGAACGCAGAAAATATAATGGGCGGGATCTGAGAGTTTCTATAGAAATGAAAGCCATGCTTCTGGTAGCAGGGATGTGCATCCCGAATCTTTTCGGTGATCCGGATTATTTGGCTACATTCAGCTAAAATAGCCATTTATTTATTTATTACTCTTCGTTCAGTCGCGCTTAATTTTTTTTTTACCTACGAGTATGAAACAATTGCAAATCTCTCATGTAAAGCCTAACAAGTTGCCTGCCATGATATCATATCCTGACACGTGTGTTCACATACATTTTAACGGACCAAATTATTAGATGGCACTGCAAAGATGTGTGGACCAGAATGAGGCTCTCTCCTCACTACCCATTGTTCCTGCAGTGAAGAATGACCATCTTCAGAGAATGTTTTTATCTGCAGATAGCTGTCTGGAGCTCAACAAGTAGTAGTAACAGTATCAAAATCAATGAGCCAAATGAACGGCTCTTTCACAAGTGATTCGGTTCCGACCTTCCCCGAAAATATCCGTTCAAAAAGAGCCATTTGTTCGCGAAACGACCCATCACTATCTTGTAGCCTACAGATACATAACCAGTACAATTGGATTTGCTCAACTCCTGCGCAATTTCTTCCGTCCTTTTGAAAATGGTACAAGTTAAAACAGGATAGGCTGCGAGGAAAGGGAACGTGGATGAAAATGCGCTTGTATGAGGGCCCGTTGTACACTAGTGGACGGGTCCGTTGACACCGCGTTGGCAGCGGTGGAAAAGTACAGAATTTCCCAAATTTATGCAAATCACAAGCGGCAAACGCTGGCCAATGACCAATCATGTCGAGTGATTGCTATTATGAATATTACGCTCTGAGACCCAACGCTGGAGAGTTTCTCCAGAAAAGATGGCTGACAAAAATACTAGGATTGAACCAAATGTAAGTATTTATAACATCATAACGAATCATCAAACAAATGTACAGTTGAGTATGTTAGTTAATGTAGAGAAACGATTATGCATATTTTTTTGTCATAAAGTTAATTTACGAAAATTGATATTTAGCAAGCTAGCTGACTAGCTAAAATTAGCCTGCTAGCTCGCTACCTTTATGTGCGTATTGACATGAGTATGACATTGTAATTTGTGTTGTTTCATGTTTTAGGGACTCTTGAGAAAACCAGCAAACCAGGCTGTCGTCTTGTGAAACAGTGGATGTAAAGAATCTAGCTAGCTAAAGCAGTTACTGCAAAATTGAATGGACAATTGTGTAAGTTTGCCTTGCTGATATTTTCCATGCAGTTGAAGTTATGTAGTTAGTTAACTCCTTTCTTGCTTTTTGTGTAGTGGAGGATATCATTGTATGGCTATGGATGTGTAGCTAGCTATGTAGCCTATCTGTGTATGGAACCTAAAATGTTTGGTATAAATATTAGTTCAGAACAGTGTTAATTGCTTCCACCAGTTAATCATTAATCCCCAATAAATATGCACATGATTGTTACATGTCAATATTAGCTAGCTAGCTAGCTATGAACCTCAGATATCATAGCTGGTTGTATTGACTTCAAGACACTCTGAAAAGCATCAATGAAGCCTATTGATTGAGTAAAATGTAATAACTTTGTGCCAAGGATGCAAGTTGTACTGTAAATACATGTAGTTATTACCAAGCATGAGTTTCTGACATAGTAGCCTGTACATTGAATATATTCACTGATCATGTACTCTACCTTGGCAAATAAAGGTACGGTTCAGGTAGGAATGTCTGTGAGACTGTTTTTCAGTCATATCCAATACCAGGAGTATCAAACTCCAGTCTTTGAATGATGCTGTGTCTGCTTGTATGTATTACAATTCTACACTTCAACAGTGTTTACTAATCCTGGTCCCTCAATGTTTACACATTGTAACTCTGCAGTAGACTAGAACACATGATTTAACTAGTTAAAGGCTGATTTGTAATTCATATAAAGGGCTTTGCTCTGCAAAAGATGACAGACAGCTTTACTGATGTCAACTAAATTGAAGCATTCATTCTATTGATCTATTTTACATTATTCTGTTGAGCAAGGGTTTATTTAGTCTTCTAACATATGACAAAAGAGAAGCTACATGTATCAAATTGACTAACCAAATAGCCTATCAAAATGTTGGAAATTATAAGCAGAAACATATCTAAAATCAGGCAACAACAAATCCTGTACCCCCTGTCAAAAATCGTTGTGGCAGACTGTAGCCTATAGCGCCTGTTCTATATTTGCAGGTTAGGGTTGTGTGCAGGCCTCAGCTTTTCACATATAGTCGGACGGTTGCGGATAGGATATTAGCAATTGTGGGCAGGTGCAGGGGAACAAACAGCTGACCCTGGCACCACTACTGCCTGGTGCTCTGCTCCAGAATCAGGCTGTTTTCGGGGAGGTCCAGGGTGCCATCCCTGAGGACCAAAGGCAGATTCCCAGAGTATCTCCGTCGCTCTTCCTCCCAATGCTGCCGACATCTACTAACCGGAAGAGGTAATTGGCATCCACAACCGCCAAGAGGACAATGGAGAATGTCCCCTTGTAGTTGTAGAACAGGGAGCTGGAGTTTAGGGGGGCTTGCAGGACCACATGCTTGCCATCCACTGATCCCAGACAAAGGAAAGTTCCACCGTTCTTCAAAGCCAGTAGCTATGGCCCTCCAGTCCTTGGTTGGTACAGGCATGAATTCCCTCATGAGACACTTGATGATGCACCCAACCTGCACGGTAACTGTAGGCAATGGTTTTGAAGTAATCTCCAGTGGCAAGGTATCTGTAGGAATAAGGAAGATGATGTCAGACTTTTACGTCACCAGGTCATTGTGGATTACTTAAGTATATTATCTCTCATAACACATAACATTGTGCATGTGCAGCATGTGACCACAGAATCATATGATGGATTGTAAAATAGGGCGGCAGGGTTACACGTGTTGTCATAGCTAAGCTAGGTATATATGGGTTGGATATTGAATCGCTACAAGGCTGCCGGCTAGACCAGTTTGGATGTCGTCTTTATTGTCTTGTCACCTCACCACCATGAACCACACAGGTACTCTTTAGGGTTCTTTAATGAACACCTGAAGGGTGTGTTTTTTTTAAATGCACACACAAATACAGTTAAACATGCTGCAACTTTTCTTATTGCTTCTGTGGATGATCACGCACTATCGGTTCTCGGTCTTCACCGAAATTCACTGGCTGGAAGTGGGAGTTACAACTAGCAGGCTAAAGAGAATGTCTCTGATTGGATAGAAAGTTAGGGGTTATTAACTGATGCGCTGTCGGACATTCTAACGAAAAAGACAAACTAGGGGTGCATAGAGAAATACTAAATACGAAGGTCTGGCCTTTTCTACAAGGACAGCATCACAAATAAATATACAGTGCATTCGGAAAGTATTCAGACCCCTTGACTCTTTCCACATTCTGTTACGTTACAGCCTTATTCTACATTAATTTTTTTAATTCCCTCAATCTACACACAATACCTCATAATGACAAAGAGAAAACAGTTGTTGAATTATTTTCAAATGTATTAAAAAATAAAAAACAGAAAAATCACATTTACATAAGTATTCAGACCCTTTACGCAGTACTTTGTTGAAGCACATTTGGGAACAATTACAGCCTTGACTCTTCTTGGGTATGACGCTACAAGCTTGGCATACCTGTATTTGGGGACCTTCTTCCATTTTTCTCTGCAGATCCTCTCAATCTGTCAGGTTGGATTGGAATGTCGCTGTACAGCTATCTAGAGATGTTTGATCGGGTTCAATTCCAGACTCTGGCTGGGCCACTCAAGGACATTGAGACTTGTCCTGAAGCCATTCCTGCATTGTCTTGGCTGTGTGCTTAGGGTTGTTGTCCTGTTGGAAGGTGAACTGGAGCAGGTTTTCATCGAGGATCCCTCTGTACTTTGCTTCGATCATCTTTTCCTAGATCCTGACTAGTCTCCAAGTCGCTGAAAAACATCCCAACATCGTGATGCTACCACCATGCTTCACCTTAGGGTTGGTGCCAGGTTTCCACCAGACGTGATGCTTGGCATTCATGCCAAATAGTTAAATATTGTTTTAATCAGTCCAGAGAATCTTGTTTGTCATGCTCTAAGAGTCCTTGAGGTGCCTATTGGCAAACTCCAAGCAGGCTGTCATGTGCCTTTTACTGAGGAGTGGCTTCCGTCTGGCCACCACCATAAAGACCTGATTGATGGAGGGCTGCAGAGATGGTTGTTCTTCTGGAATGTTCTTCAATCTCCATAGAGGAACTCTGGAGCTCTGCCATAGAGACCATTTGGTTCTTGGTCACCTCCCTGACCAAGGTCCTTCTCCCCCGATCGCTCAGTTTGGCTGGGCGGCCAGCTCTAGGAAGAGTCTTGGTGGTTCCAAACTTCTACCATTTAAGAAATGGTACCCTTCCCCAGATCTGTGCCTCGACACAGTCCTGTCTCGGAGCTCTACAGACAATTCCTTCGACCTCATGGCTTTGTTTCTGCTTTGTTCAGGGACACATTCTATTTCTGTTAGTCACATGTCTGTGGAACTTGTTCAGTTTGTCTCAGTTGTTGAATCTTGTTATGTTCAAACAAATATTTACACATGTTAAGTTGACAGTGGAGAGGACGTTTCTTTTATTGCTGATATATTGTTTTTAAACGTGTGCACACTTTCCTTCAACAAAACAAAAGCTGATTCAAAGTGGGTGTGGCTGATTTGAAGGACTCAGGTGGGATACACATGACCACCCTCGATTTAAAGGTGGCTATTGATGGGAGGAGGACATTTTTACATTCGACTATTAATGAATTTTCATCTCCTCAACCACTTATCGGTCACGGAGGACAGAGGAGAGAGAATGTAGAGGATGGACTTTTGCCCAAATGGGAAAAGGCCAATGTGCAGATACAATTTAAGGGTCAGCAAAACTGAGTTAATCAAAGATTGCTAAAGTGAACAGCAAACTTGGTTTAAA
Organism: Salvelinus namaycush; assembly: GCF_016432855.1. Classification (NCBI taxonomy): domain Eukaryota; kingdom Metazoa; phylum Chordata; class Actinopteri; order Salmoniformes; family Salmonidae; genus Salvelinus; species Salvelinus namaycush. The sequence continues at coordinate 37,193,702 of NC_052317.1, forward strand.
AAAAAAACAGATGAAGCAACACCTCACAGTACAACTCCTCTCCCCTATTTGATCTAGATATTGTGTGTATGTACTGATATGTAGGCAATGTGTGAAGTTTGAAATGTAGTTCTGTCCTTCAGCTGTCCTTGTCTATGAATGTTATTTCATGTTTTGTGTGGATCCCAGGAAGAGTAGCTGCTGCTATCGCAACAGCTTATGAGGATCCAAGTAAAATATAAAAATAAAAAAAATCACATACTCCTAGAGATAAGTTTCATTTCTGATGAAACATGAGTGACATCATAGAAAGGGATAGTTAAGATGGCACCGAAGAGGATGGATGAAGTTTTACATAACCGTGACCAATTGTGTTATTATTATTTATTTTTTGCGTTGTTTATAACTTTTTTTTCTTATTTTGTACATAATGTTCCTGCTACCGTCTCTTATGACCGAAAATAGCTTCTGGACATCAGAACTGGGATGACTCACCACAAACTGGAAGAAGCTTTTTCCTTTAAAGAGTCAGACGTCTGCTAAATGACTTAAATGTAAATGTAAATGTAATATACTGCTCTCCTGGGAACAGGCCCAGATCCCCATCATTTGCGTGAAGAAAAGACAGGAAAAGAGGACGCATTGGAAAATAAAATTGATGACCTACAATTAGGATTGTCCTACCAATGGGACATTAAGAACTGTAATATCTTATGTTTCACTGAGTCGTGGCTGAACGACGTGTGGTGGCATTTTCCTGTATTACCAAATGAGGAGAGTTACAAACTACACACCAGTCAGAGTTATACTTAAACTTCATCTTTAAGGAGTTTTAAGCTTCAGCCTTTTGACTTTCAACAATTCACTATCTATAATTAATTTTGAGAGTCGCTACAGAACATTGTGCATATTTTATAGCCAAGATACACCCCTCTCAACTTACATGACGAACCACAGATCTTAGGAACTCTTCACACAGGGACTTTTACTTGAGAAAGGAGTATCCCTTAGCCAGATAGCATTCGCTATAAATTATTGTTCAGTTTGGTCTCTAAGATGAGGTTCTAATCTTGTTCCTTGTACTTCATAGTTCAAAAACACCAACTCATCCAATGGCATATATCAATTATCAACTCTAGATACTCCCATCTCAAGTAAACCCCCTCTTGACCCCACTCCTGGACAAGCTCACTGAGGGGAGTGAGCCTTTAGGTCATACACTATCCCAGGATAAGTGCAACATCAGAGAGGACATACAATGTTTCCAGACACTGCCATACACCTCCCCCCAATGGGATAAGGAGGGAGCGACTGGCACACAGACATTGTGGAGACAAGTAATTGGTTCCCCATTAATCACGCCATCCTTTCACATGGTTTAAGAATAGGTAAAGACACATTCACATATGAAGACAATGTTCCATTCTGTCCTCTTCCCTTTATGATATTCTGCATAGCACCAGGGACATGTTTTATTTCACCTTTATTTAACCAGGTAGGCGAGTTGAGAACAAGTTCTCATTTACAATTGCGACCTGGCCAAGCTAAAGCAAAGCAGTTTGACACATACAACAACACAGAGTTAAACATACAGTCAATAATACAGTAGAAAAATAATTCTATATACAATGTGAGCAAGTGAGGTGAGATAAGGGAGGTGAAGGCAAAAAGGCCATGGTGGCAAAGTAAATACAATATAGCAAGTAAAACACTGGAATGGTTGATTTGCTGTGGAAGAATGTGCAAAGTAGAGATAGAAATAATGGGGTGCAAAGGAGCAAAATAAATAAATACAGTAGGGAAAAGAGGTAGTTGTTTGGGCTAAATTATAGATGGGCTATGTACAGGTGGAGTAATCTGTGAGCTGCTCTGACAGCTGGTGCTTAAAGCTAGTGAGGGAGATAAGTGTTTCCAGTTTCAGAGATTTTTGTAGTTCGTTCCAGTCATTGGCAGCAGAGAACTGGAAGGAGAGGCGGCCAAAGGAAGAATTGGTTTTGGGGGTGACCAGAGAGATATACCTGCTGGAGCGCGTGCTACAGGTGGGTGCTGCTATGGTGACTAGCGAGCTGAGATAAGGGGGGACTTTACCTAGCAGGGTCTTGTAGATGACCTGGAGCCAGTGGGTTTTGCGACGAGTATGAAGCGAGGGCCAGCCAACGAGAGCGTACAGGTCGCAGTGGTGGGTAGTATATGGGGCTTTGGTAACAAAACGGATGGCACTGTGATAGACTGCATCCAATTTATTGAGTAGGGTATTGGAGGCTATTTTGTAAATTACATCATCGAAGTCGAGGATTGGTAGGATGGTCAGTTTTACAAGGGTATGTTTATCAGCGTGAGTGAAGGATGCTTTGTTGCGGAATAGGAAGCCAATTCTAGATTTAACTTTGGATTGGAGATGTTTGATGTGAGTCTGGAAGGAGAGTTTACAGTCTAACCAGACACCTAGGTATTTGTAGTTGTCCACATATTCGAAGTCAGAGCCGTCCAGAGTAGTGATGTTGGACAGGCAGGCAGGTGCAGGCAGCGATCGGTTGAAGAGCATGCATTTAGTTTTACTCGTATTTAAGAGCAATTGGAGGCCACGGAAGGAGAGTTGTATTGCATTGAAGCTCTCCTGCAGGGTTGTTAACACAGTGTCCAAAGAAGGGCCAGAAGTATACAGAATGGTGTCGTCTGCGTAGAGGTGGATCAGAGACTCACCAGCAGAAAGAGCGACATCATTGATGTATACAGAGAAGAGAGTCGGTCCAAGAATTTAACCCTGTGGCACTCCCATAGAGACTGCCAGAGGCCCGGACAACAGACCCTCCGATTTGACACACTGAACTCTATCAGAGAAGTAGTTGGTGAACCAGGCGATGCAATCATTTGAGAAATCAAGGCTGTCGAGTCTGCCGATGAGGATGTGGTGATTGACAGAGTCGAAAGCCTTGGCCAGGTCAATGAATACGGCTGCACAGTATTGTTTCTTATCGATGCCGGTTAAGATGTCGTTTAGGACCTTGAGCGTGGCTGAGGTGCACCCATGACCAGCTCTGAAACCAGATTGCATAGCGGAGAAGGTATGGTGGGATTCGAAATGATTGGTCATCTGTTTGTTGACTTGGCTTTCGAAGACCTTAGAAAGGCAGGGTAGGATAGATATAGGTCTGTAGCAGTTTGGGTCAAGAGTGTCCCCCCCTTTGAAGAGGGGGGTGACCGCAGCTGCTTTCCAATCTTTGGGAATCTCAGACGACACGAAAGAGAGGTTGAACAGGCTAGTAAAGGGGTGGCAACAATTTCAGCAGATAATTTTAGAAAGAAAGGGTCCAGATTATCTAGCCCGGCTGATTTGTATGGGTCCAGATTTTGCAGCTCTTTCAGAACATCAGCTGACTGGATTTGGGAGAAGAAGAAATGGGGAAGGCTTGGGCGAGTAGCTGTGGGGGGTGCAGTGCATTTGACCGGGGTAGGGGTAGCCAGGTGGAAAGCATGGCCAGTCGTAGAAAAATGCTTTTTGAAATTCTCAATTATAGTGGATTTATCAGTGGTGACAGTGTTTCCTATCTTCAGTGCAGTGGGCAGCTGGGAGGAGATGTTCTTATTCTCCATGGACTTTACAGTGTCCCAGAACTTTTTGGAGTTTGTGTTGCAGGAAGCAAATTTCTGCTTGAAAAAGCTAGCCTTGGCTTTTCTAACTGCCTGTGTATATTGGTTTCTAGCTTCCCTGAAAAGTTGCATATCATGGGGGCTGTTCGATGCTAATGCAGAACGCCATAGGATGTTTTTGTGTTGGTTAAGGGCAGTCAGGTCTGGAGAGAACCAAGGGCTATATCTGTTCCTGGTTCTACATTGCTTGAATGGGGCATGCTTATTTAAGATGGTGAGGAAAGCATTTAAAAAAAATAACCAGGCATCCTCTACTGACGGGATGAGATCAATATCCTTCCAGGATACCCGGGCCAGGTCGATTATAAGGACCTGCTTGCAGAAGTGTTTTAGGGAGCGTTTGACAGTGATGAGGGGTGCTCGTTTGACCGCGGACCCATAGCGGATGCAGGCAATGAGGCAGTGATCGCTGAGATCCTGATTGAAAACAGCAGAGGTGTATTTGGAGGGCAAGTTGGTCAGGATAATATCTATGAGGGTGCCCATGTAAACGGATTTAAGGTTGTACCTTGTGGTTTCCTTGATATTTTGTGTGAAATTGAGGGCATCTAGCTTAGATTGTAGAACGGCCGGGGTGTTAAGCATTTCCCAGTTTAGGTCACCTAACAGAACGAACTCTGAAGATAGATGGGGGGCAATCAATTCACATATGGTGTCCAGGGCACAGCTGGGAGCTGAGGTGAGTCTATAACAGGTGGCAACAGTGAGAGACTTATTTCTGGAGAGACTCATTTCTAAAATTAGAAGCTCGAACTGTTTGGGCATAGACCTGGAAAGTATGACAGACTTTGCAGGCTATCTCTGCAGTAGATTGCAACTCCTCCCCCTTTGGCAGTTCTATCTTGACGGAAAATGTTGTAGTTGGAGATGGAAATCTCAGAATTTTTGGTGGCCTTCCTAAGCCAGGATTCAGACACAGCAAGGACATCAGGGTTGGCAGAGTGTGCTAAAGCAGTGAGTAAAACAAACCTAGGGAGGAGGCTTCTGATGTTAACATGCATGAAACCAAGGCTTTTACGGTTACAGAAGTCAACAAATGAGAGCGCCTAGGTACACACAGGGCCTGTGTTAACCTCTACATCACCCGAGGAACAGAGGAGGAGTAGGTTGAGGGTACGGCTAAAAGCTATCAAAACTGGTCGTCTAGTGCATTGGGGACAGAGAATTGAAGGAGCAGATTTCTCGGCATGGTAGGATAGATTCAGGGCATAATGTACAGACACGGGTATGGTAGGGTGCGGGTACAGTGGAGGTAAACTTTGGCATTGAGTGACGATAAGAGAGGTTGCATCTCTGGATGCACTAGTTATGCTGGGTGAGGTCACCGCATGTGTGGGAGGTGGTACAAAAGAGGTATTTGAGGCATGTTGAGTGGGACTAGGGGCTCCACAGTAAACTAAAACAATGATAAGTATCCTGAACAACAGTATACAAGGCATATTGACATTAGAGAGAGACATAAAGCGAGGTATAAAGCAATCACAGGTGTTGATTGGGAGAGCTAGCTAAGACAACAACGGGTAAGACAACAACAACAGGTAAAATGGCGATGAATGGGCAGAGAGGGTCAGTTAACTACACACAGGGCCTGAGTTCGAGGTTGGGGCCGACAGATTAACAAAATAAACAAAATGGAGTACCGTGATTAATGAACAGTCCAGAAGGCATCAGCTATGTAGCCAAGTGATCATAGGGTCCAGTGAACAGCAATAGATGAAACAGGGAAGCCGCTAGGTAGTCGTTACTTCGCTAGCAAGCGGGAGACACGGTGTTCAAAAACAGTTAGCAGGCCGGGGCTAGTAGAAGCGTCTGCACCGACGTCCGGCAAAGGCCGGTTGAGGGCGCAACGGATGGAGTTATGTCGGCAGACCAGTCATGATGGAATGGCGGGGCTCCTTGTCGACAAAGGGTTCAGGCCAGTTGGCAAAAGAGGTATTGTAGCTGGAGTAATTTCGTTTGCTAGCCGGGAGATGCGCCTGGCTCGAGGCCAACTGGTGCTAGCTTCGGGACAAGGGCGTTAGCCACTACAGCCACTTGGTAGCAGCTAGCTAGCAGTGATGATCCGATGCAAAGGTCCAGAGCTTACGGCAAGAATCCGGTGGTGTAGTGGATTCTAGTCGTGTTAGTGAAGAGTCCGGGAGGCATCAACTGTGTAGCCGAGTGATCATAGGGTCCACTGAGTAGGCCTCGAGATGGGCCTGGCTCAAGGCTAGCTTCGGGGCTGGGCCACTCGGTAGCAGCTAGCTGGCTAACAATAACTAAGTAGCTAGTAGCTAATTAGCTGGTTAGCTTTTGATGGCTAGCTTCTGATGGAGGTTCTGGCTATATGGTCTAAAAATAGTAGTCCTAATGTTAGAGCACTTCCTAGTAGTCCTAATGTTAGAGCACTTCCTAGTAGGCCTAATGTTAGAGCACATCCTAGTAGGCCTAATGTTAGAGCACTTCCTAGTAGGCCTAATGTTAGAGCACTTCCTAGTAGGCCTAATGTTAGAGCACTTCCTAGTAGGCCTAATGTTAGAGCACTTCCTAGTAGGCCTAATGACAGAGCACTTCCTAGTAGGCCTAATGTTAGAGCACTTCCTAGTAGTCCTAATGTTAGAGCACTTCCTAGTAGTCCTAATGTTAGAGCACTTCCTAGTAGGCCTAATGTTAGAGCACTTCCTAGTAGGCCTAGCGTTAGATCACTTCCTAGTAGGCCTAATGACAGAGCACTTCCTAGTAGGCCTAATGTTAGAGCACTTCCTAGTAGTCCTAATGTTAGAGCACTTCCTAGTAGTCCTAATGTTAGAGCACTTCCTAGTAGGCCTAATGTTAGAGCACTTCCTAGTAGGCCTAATGTTAGAGCACTTCCTAGTAGTACTAATGTTAGAGCACTTCCTAGTAGGCCTAATGTTAGAGCACTTCCTAGTAGGCCTAATGTTAGAGCACTTCCTAGTAGGCCTAATGTTAGAGCACTTCCTAGTAGGCCTAATGTTAGAGCACTTCCTAGTAGGCCTAATGTTAGAGCACTTCCTAGTAGGCCTAGCGTTAGATCACTTCCTAGTAGGCCTAATGACAGAGCACTTCCTAGTAGGCCTAATGTTATTGCACTTCCTAGTAGGCCTAATGTTAGAGCACTTCCTAGTAGGCCTAATGTTAGAGCACTTCCTAGTAGGCCTAATGTTAGAGCACTTCCTAGTAGTCCTAATGTTAGAGCACTTCCTAGTAGGCCTAATGTTAGAGCACTTCCTAGTAGGCCTAATGTTAGAGCACTTCCTAGTAGTCCTAATGTTAGAGCACTTCCTAGTAGGCCTAATGTTAGAGCACTTCCTAGTAGGCCTAATGTTAGAGCACATACTAGTAGGCCTAATGTTAGAGCACTTCCTAGTAAGCCTAGCGTTAGAGCACTTCCTAGTAGGCCTAATGTTAGAGCACTTCCTAGTAGGCCTAATGTTAGAGCACTTCCTAGTAGTCCTAATGTTAGAGCACTTCCTAGTAGGCCTAATGTTAGAGCACTTCCTAGTAGGCCTAATGTTAGAGCACTTCCTAGTAGGCCTAATGTTAGAGCACTTCCTAGTAGTCCTAATGTTAGAGCACTTCCTAGTAGTCCTAATGTTAGAGCACTTCCTAGTAGTCCTAATGTTAGAGCACTTCCTAGTAGGCCTAATGTTAGAGCACTTCCTAGTAGGCCTAATGTTAGAGCACTTCCTAGTAGGCCTAATTTTAGAGCACTTCCTAGTAGGTCTAATGTTAGAGCACTTCCTAGTAGGCCTAATGTTAGAGCACATTCTAGTAGGCCTAGCATTAGATCACTTCCTAGTAGGCCTAATGTTAGAGCACATTCTAGTAGGCCTAGCATTAGAGCACTTCCTAGTAGGCCTAATACTAGAGCACATTCTAGTTATGTTTCTCAACTATACCATAACTCAAGAACAGGTGCGGAGAGAGACGAGAGAAACAGGGACAGGATCATAGTCCAAGTTAGTCCAGAAAGGTTAGATCAGTCCATAGTAGTGGATAATGTCTTCATCACACACAGCACCATCCATACATTCAGAACATAGGTACAGCATACAACCCAGAGAACACCTACTGCATCACCCCAATCCTCTTAAGACAGATCCAAAGTCTCTCAACCTTTGCCCGATCTGAAATGTCACATAGATTTAATGTAGAGTTCAACAACAACATAATGCATGATCTTGAACACAACTGGCGGGAGAGAGCTCTAATGGTCTGTCACTTCTTATAGAAATTGTATTGTACTTTACACGCTCCAGAGGGTCATGTAGACCATGAAGGCTTGGTGCAGTTGAAGCCCAGAGTGGCATGGAGGATGACAACTATAAATCAATTAAGCTTGAAGCGAAAACCACACAAGAATGTCTGGAGTGGGATCCCCAAGAGGCTTTTGGACCAGCGCGTGATGGTGGCTCTTTATGAGAACAATGACAGTGAAAGCAAGCTAGACAGTGACTCGGCAGACAGAGAATCTGGGAGCTGGGACACCTCGCTACACCTCAAAACTGGTCTCCAGGTCAGGCTCCACAAGAAGGCACCATACTTCTTTACAAGGTTCTTTAGACTTCCCACTGTTGTCAACAAAATATGTAGGAGTCCTGAGTTTCATGATGCCAATGGAGAGATTCCTGTTGATCTACACCAAGCAGCTATAGGTCTATCTCCAGCAATTTGTCAAGGCCTGCGGTCTCCTGTGTGTGAAAAAGTAATTCACTGACCGGAAGATAAAGTTGGATACCTCCTGGGTTGGGTTCTACTCTTCCCATAACAAATCCATGCTCAACTATAATACCTGGCAACGATCAGTGACTTATTCTAAGGAAATACGATCAGATTTGGAGGATGTACCTAAATATGACATCTATGTGTATAACTCTAGTATGGTCATGGCTCCTGGGGTCCAGGCCAGATTGATGCTGCAGAGAAGATCCAGTGAAGCAGCCCGTACTCTGTCCTGGGAGAGAGTTGAGCTCAGCGCGACCAGACAATGTCATAGAGGGATTAGAGATGAGCTGTAGTCACTGTAGGAAATGTCAGAGAGATTTGAAATCTCCCCGTCATGTAGAAAGCATAAATCATTATATTTTTTGTATTAGCATTATTTTGTACATTGTATTAGCTGTGTTCTCAGATGTCCTTCTTCTGCCTTCCAGTGTTATTAATGGTTTAGTACACATTGGTATCCCATTTCATACTGATTACGCCAAGTTTATATTTTGTTGATATCTGATTATGTAATTGCCTCTAGATGTTTGTTTAATTGATGCACCTTGTTTGTACTTTTTATTGATTGATTTAAATGGCTAATGAATGTCATGTGTTTACGTAGTGTAACAGACCTTGAAAGAAGGAACCCAAAGACACACAAACAAAAGCAAGCACGCACGCACGCACGCACGCACGCACGCACGCACACACACACACACACACACACACACACTATGGTATTCACATCTTCAAAGGCAGGCTGTTTATTAGGACCTGATTAATTTGCCATATGTTTCCAGCAGGAACTCCCTCCTCTTTAAACCTTTAATTAAACACCTCATTGCCAATTAAGGCTAATCAGGGGGACGCTTGACAGGAGGACTGAAGTACTGTAGCACACTATAATGTTTAGGATAACCATGAAGGGTGTATTTATTAAACTTTTGATTAATGATTAACGCAGTTACTTGATAAAGTTGAAATATTCTCATGTGCTTCCATTCTTCCACCTAATTTCAGATGACTATCCTAATGCTCTCAGATTTCCATTTTTTAAACCTTTATTTAACTAGGCAAGTCAGTAAAAAACAAATTCTTATTTTCAATGACGAACTAGGAACAGTGGGTTAACTGCCTTGTTCAGGGGCAGAACAATATATTTTTATCTTGTCAGCTCAGGGATTCAATCTTGCAACCTTTCGGTTACTAGTCCAACACTCTAACCACTAGGTTACCTACGGCCGCATTCTGAAGGTCGTGACACATGCGTCAACGAGCTTCTGCATAACTGAGCGCTAAAATAGAATTTTGTTCCATTTGAGTCGCTTGACGGCTGCAAGTCCCGCCTCTACCATCTCCTCATCACGACCATAATAACCTACGTGGGTGCTTGAAAGATGAACAAGGAGAGATTCATTAAAGATAACTAACTAAAACTAACTAGGTTTCTACTTTTATCTGTTGATTAATAGTTGGAGTAGAGAAACATACAATTTTGTATGACACTGGGCAAAAACTCCCTTAAATTAAACTTAAATTAAGCCCTGACCCTCCATTTTGGATGTGAGATAAATATAGTACTTTGTTAAGACCAGTAGATGGCAGTACATCACTCAGGTGTGGCTGGACCAGAGGTATGCAACATGGGTTCCTGGGAGCCACAATGTCTGCTGATATGTACATATCTAACTCAAATCACTCCCTGTACTCCCTGTATGTAGTTCCATTCTTGTGTATTTTATTGTATTCCTCTTGTGTTAGTTACTATTTAATTTGGTATTATTATATTTAAACTCTGCCTCATTGGGAAAGGTTTGTATGCAAGCATTTCACTGTAAAGTCTACACCAGTTGTATTCTGCACGTGTGACATATATCATTTGATTTGATTTTCTCTTCTCCCTCTGACTGGTACTTAATTGACCTAATCCCTTAATGTCACTGATTGGTCTGAGAGTGAAGACATTAGGATTCCCCAGTCTAAATCAGTTGCTACATTATACTGTGGTTCTTAATGGTGTAGGTCCTCACCCCTCTGGGCTGACCAAATGGTGGACTGGCTGGTGGGTCATGGCTGATACATTTTTCAAACCATAGTGTGAATAGGTATGGAAACCACTGTAGGTCGACTTCAGTGACTGACTACTGATATGAGATTTGTCAGAAAATAACCATTGTCCAGCTCCATCATAATCCCAGGCATCTTTTCACCCTCACGCTCAGTTTCCTGGAGCATATCTTAAAGGGATACTTTGAGATTTTGGCCATGAGGATCTTCACCTACTTCCCCAGTCCTGTGGATACCATTTTTATGTCTTTGCGTGCAGTTTCAAGGAAGTTGATAACTAGCGCTGACTCTGAGGAAGTAGATAACGGGCCTCATTGCTGAAATCCCGAAGTATCCCTAACAGTATTCTTCTTGCGTTGTTAACAATCATCGACAAGGACTCCAGCATGTAGCACCAGTCACTGGTTTAGTATCTGATAGGAAACAGCACAGATAGCACATTATGCAATGAAGCCACCACAGATCATCCTCTTACTCTCTTCACGCACGCTGGTTTGGCGCTTGTTGACTGGGGTATTCATAGTTACCAAAAATAATGCAAGTTTACAACAGGAACACATGAAAATTACAATGCACAATATAATAATAATTTCAACAATGTACCTGAAAGGAAACAGCATAACATGTCATGCAACATGCTGTACAAAAATACACAAACCCCACCAGGACACAGTGAATAAGCAGCTACTGTAGCATTAGCTGAAATCATTTTAGAACAAATGCATCACAAATGGACACAAAGGAAACACTATATCTCATGTACAATATAATGTCTACAAACACATTGATTTAACTTGTATATTAGATCTGCACATAGGACTAATAAAATCACTTTTTTCATGCACAGTGCTTTGCAACCGTTAACTTGCCACTGGTTTGGCACTTGACTGGGACAATTCTAACTCAAACACCGCTCCTTGTAAAAGCAAGCCACGCAAACCAGTCAGTAAGATTCCATGTTGAATGAGGGAATGCAAGACAAAACCAAAACCAAAAAACCCATTGGCTTACAATAGAGTGATAAGTGGAATCACTAATAATAATTATATTACAAATGCACGAACAGTAAGTCGCTCTGGATAAATGATGACATGTTACAAACGTTAAGGCAATTCCACAGGCAGTTAAAAATTAAGAAATCAATGTCCTATATCATGTTATCAGGTGAGCTCACCCCTGGACAAGTCTCTATTCCTGGGTGTCTTTGCTGTCTGAAGAGTAAAACCCAACCCAGAAGTTGTTAAATGTTTTCTTCCAGGCAGTGAAGGATTTCTTTACATACAGACGAGCGCAGGCCTTTCCATCCTTTACGAAGAGATAATATCAGCAGGAATCTCTCTGTTGTCATCATGAAATTCAGAACTCCCACATATCTTGGCCAAAATAGTGTCAGATCATTACTTTCTTGTGGAGCCTGACCTGGAGACCAGGGTTAAGGGCTACTGAGGTGTTAAGGGGTACTGAGGACACCTTTTTAGATTTTCGCCTAAAATGACATACCCACATCTAACTGCCTGTAGCTCAGGACCTGAAGCAAGGATATGCATATTCTTGATACCATTTGAAAGGAAACACTTTGAAGTTTGTGGAAATGTGAAATTAATGTAGGAGAATATAACACATTAGATCTGGTAAAAGATAATACGTTGAAAAAAACTATCATCTTTGAAATGCAAGAGAAAGGCGATAATGTATTACTCCAGCCCAGGCGCACCTTAGATTTTGGACACTAGATGGCAGCAGTATATGTGCAAAGTTTAAGACTGATCCAATGAACCATTACATATCTGTTCAAAATGATGTATCAAGACTGCCCAAATGTGCCTAATTGGTTTATTAATACATTTTCCAGTTCATAATTGTGCACTCTCCTCAAACAATAGCATGGTATTATTTCACTGTAATAGCAACTGCAAATTGGACAGTGCAGTTAGATTAACAATAATTTAAGCTTTCTGCCCATATCAGATATGTCTATGTTCTGGGATTTTTTGTTGTTGTTACTTACAACCTCATGCTAATCACATTAGCCTACGTTAGCTCAACCGTCCCGCGGGAGTGAAACTGATCCCATAGAGGTTAACCATGGGCCTACAGTATTAACCTCTGGTTGGTTTGGTGTGGTAATCCAGATTTTGTGTTGATTGTACCAGTGTTTGCCTAGTGGGTAGTTTGTGTTGGGATGGTCACAGGTAGATCTGTAACAATCGCAGATAGAGAGACAGAGCTGAAAAAGGAATCAGCCATGACTAACCAGCAACCAGCCAGTCCTGGAGCTTTACATGTTGACCAGACCGGACATGTTGTGTGCGCGAGGGTTGTAAAATAAATGTACACATACATATTACTCAGTCATTGCACTCACACTGCTCGTGGGCGTCAGCGAGCGACTGCGTGGCCAGGCGCTAAAATAGAAATAGGTTCTATTTGTGACGCTCAAAACGTTGCAAGTCCGGCCTCTCCCATCTCCTCATTGGTTTTTAGAAGCATATACCCACGTGCTATCTCCTCATAGGTTTTTAAGAGCATATACCCACGTGGGTGATTGAAAGATTAATTTAGGTCCACACTCCGGTAGGTTGTAGTCATGCTATAAAGTTGGTTGCCAACCGCAATATTAAGTCAAAAATAAGAAGAAGAAGCCTGAGGAAGGAGGAGAGATGACGAGAAAGGAATTCGGTTTACCGTTTTATCTGTGGATTAATTGTGGGTGTAGAGGACCTTGTGCATTTCAGGTAAAATAAGAACCCAATGTTTATATCCCAGGACAAATTAGCTGGCAACAGCAAGCTAAATTGTCATAAATGTTTAATGATTTTTGACCTGTCCCCAAATTAATATAGTTGGTTCAGAGTCTGTTTTGATATTTCAACCTGCGTGTCCTGATCGCTTCTGGTGTGGATTAACAAAATCAATGTGCGTGCGGTGGCACACACGGTCGCTCGCGTGTGTCCGGTTCAGTCAGCATGTTAGTATGATGTAGCAACTGATTTAGACAAACCAAAATAATTCCCTCTCAGACCAATCAGGGGCATTAATGGGTCAGGTAAGTAAAGTGCCAGTCAAAGGACAATCAGCAGATACTGTGGATCCCAGGAACCCATGGTGCACACCTCTGGTCTAACCACAGCTGTGTGATGTACTGCCCTCTATTGGTCATTACAAAGTACTATATTTATCACACATAGCCAACATGGAGGAGGACTCATGGCTGAGTATCATTTCAGTAGAGTTGTTCTCTTCCTTCTATGCTAAATACCTTGCCCTGAACAGTTGGTAGCTTGTTGCTTAGGAGCAGAAAAACGTTGCCATAACTTTTCATGAAACATAACGTCTTGTCTCCCAGGGTGAAGGCAGTGGAGGGAATCAACACTGTGTGCAATTTCAACAGCGTGATTTTCCTGTTTCTAGGCAACAAGTTAAACATATCTTTGTATTTCTGAAAGATACAGTTTATGTTTATTAGACTAGCATCTACTAAAATATTCATTTTGGTTATTTTACCCAATGGGTTAGAATACATATATATACAAAATACACATTTTGTGTAATGTAGGTAGAAGAAATACGGTTATAATTAAGGGAAAATGTAATAAGGGTAGAAGGAAGAAACCCACTTTTTGGAATGAAACTCTGAGCCCTCCATGTGAGAGAAACACAGTATATTTTACGATTTAGGAGGGCATGTAACAACGGTTAATGTAATAGCGTTTTTATGTAATGAAACCGGTTAATATAATAACTTGCTGGATAACCTGGTTAAATGTTGAACGGTTAACATATTAACTTTTTCCACTAAATGTAATAAGTTATTACTTTACCCACTGGTTATTACGTATTCAGGCAAATAATAACTTTTTTGAAGAATAACGATAATAACTTCAACCAGTCTTGTAAAACATACTGTGATGGATGTTTGTGCTTTTCTAATAACCAATTTTTGTGTTCATGCAAGTGACCGACTGAACATACCTGGGAGGAATCCTCACTATCAGTAGAGCAATTTGGCAGTACACCCAGAACCTTGTTTTGAGAACAAAGGGATATCTCAGATTCAAGGTCTCAGCTTGGAGAGAAGAAGCCTTGTGAGGTATTGGTCTGTCACATGCATGAACAAAACGTTAATGATTAATTAATTATGAATTAGCTAAATCATGCAACTATAACTTGTCTGTGTAAGCAGTATATAAGATAACTAATGGGACGGCCCCAGCGGAGCTCACTTCAGACCGGTACTTTATGCATCTAAGTTTGACTGTGACCTCTCCAGTTTGCTGTTAATAAACAACGATTCAATTAAGATCGACTTCAGGTGTCCCATGTGTAGAATTTCCACAACAATACCAAAATCAATGTTTTTATGTATTACTTCCCTCAATTTGATAACACATACCATCACTAACCACCAATTACACACACACCCACACACACACACACCCACACACAGCTTGCCATTGTACAACTGGAACTTTTCCTTTTGATGTAACAGTATCCGACCCCTGACACAACGTACACACAACAGGCTGTGTATCATGATGAGTAACCTTGTTTGAGACCTTGTGGTGCCCAGGAGACCCGGGTTAGAATCCAGTCTGTGCTCGGATGGGTCTCTGCTAGGAGGGGAAGGTCAAATGGGGTGAAATGTAACAGGGGTTGTTTGCTTGTTGAGTAACCTTGTGTGAGACTTGTGTTAGCTTCCCAGAGGTAAAGAAGAAGACTACACTTTAGACCGTTTTGTAGTTGTGCCTACCTCAAGAGCACAACGGCAGATGGCATCTAGAAATAGACACCAGCAACCCTCCAGTTGCAGGTTCACATCCACCAGATTTTATCCATCAGCCCCATGATTCAAACCAGCAACCCCCCCAGATGTAAGCCTCCCCTCCAACCTCTAGGCTACAGTACATGAGGCGCCATAGTTCAGCAAGGTAACAAGAGACCCAGGGTTGAACTGACAACCTTCCCATTACTGGCCTGTCACTCTAGCCTCTTTAGGTTACTAAACACACAGAACCTCCTTCGTTATGCTCCACCACCCATTTCACCACCTCCACACAGATACCTATCCAGGTCACTACACCAATTAGACAGACCGGTTTCTAGCCTAGGTCACCTGCAGGCAACAAGACGGTGTTACCCTGCTGAGCTTAAGCGTAGGCATTAGCTTAGGGAGCTCACACAATACTTACACTAGTTTAACCACACCTACATCACTTTTCAGGTGCCATCCCCTGCTGTCTTGGTAGGGGGATTTAAAATTGGGTTCAAATAGTATTCGACATTGATAAAATACTTCAACCATTTGTTTGAGCCTGCCTGGAGTGCCAGATTGATGGGTTTTACACTCATGGGACTATTCCATAGGTTCCATTGCACCAGGCAAACTCAATCATCAAGTACAGCTAGTTAGAGTATTTGAAATATACTATTTACACACAGGTCTGGTTCCAACCCCTATTGTGGCCTTGAGCAAGGCATATAAACCCCTAAATTGCTAATGCTACCTGGGTAATGCTCTGAGGCGTACCCAGTGCTCCCAGACTGTTGTGTGAATAGTGTGTCAGGGGGTTGGGTACTATGACAGTAAAAACATGCATTTTGTACTGATAATTTAACAGCTATTCGTAGGGACTTTAATTTTGAGAATTCCTTACGAAGGATTTGGAATAAATGTGTTATGACTGTTGTAAGTACTGATACTGCAACACAAAGGTGTTATGACTGGTTGCATAAAGGTGTTATGTATACCCCTTCATATAATGTGGTCCTGAGGGAATATGTGACATTATTTGATCACGGTATATCATGGCTGACCAAGGGCCTGTTGATGAGAACCTGAAAATCCTGACTCATTAGAAATACACACCTTTATCTAATAAATACAAGGTTCATATTAGGTTCTGAAAAAATATTTTATAATTTGACATATTTAATTTATTTAACTGGGGTATTTAGGCTTCTAACTTTATGTGCCTTTGATAATTCTAGCAACAAAAACAGAGTCATTATTAAAACTGTTTATTGAAAATATGTTTTGTAATTGGAGTAATGTTGTCTGCTATTTGGATTGTTTACTGTTTAGAACTTACAACTACATTGTGAGAATGTGTAAAGGACGTCACGCTTAGCGAGTACCACTTCAAACCAAATCAAATCAAATTGTATTGGTCACATTATTGGTCACATACACATATTTAGCAGATGTTAATGTGGGTATAGCGAAATGTGTTCCTAGCTCCAACAATGCAGTAGTATGTAACAATTCACAACAACGTTAAAATTGAAATAATGGAATTAAGATATATCTAAGTATCTAAATATATTCTGATTCAGCTGATACCGAGACCCATCTACTCATTGTTTTCACGAGCATACTAACCAAGGGGCCAGGGTTTTGGACTGGAAGTACGCTTTGATTGCATCTACAGGAGCACCCCCCTATCCACATCGACGGGACAGTAGTGGAGAAGGTGGAACGTTTTAAGTTCCTCGGTGTACACATCACAGACAAACTGAATTGGTCCACCCACACAGACAGCGTTGTGAAGAAGGCGCAGCAGCGCCTCTTCAACCTCAGAGGGCTGAAGAAATTCGGCTTGTCACCAAAAGCACTCACAAACTTCTACAGATGCACAATCGAGAGCATCCTGTCGGGCTGTATCACCGCCTGGTACGGCAACTGCTCCGCCCACAACCGTAAGGCTCTCCAGAGGGTATGTGGGGTCTGCACAACGCTTCACCGGGGGCAAACTACCTGCCCTCCAGGACACCTACACCACCCGATGTCACAGGAAGGCCATAAAGATCATCAAGGACAACAACCACCCGAGCCACTGCCTGTTCACCCCGCTATCATCCAGAAGGCGAGGTCAGTACAGGTGCATCAAAGCAGGGACCGAGACTGAAAAACAGCTTCTATCTCAAGGCCATCAGACTGTTAAACAGCCACCACTAACATTTAGTGGCCGCTGCCAACATACTGACTCAACTCCAGCCACTTTAATAATGGGAATTGATGGAAATTATGTAAAAATGTATCACTAGCCACTTTAAACAATGCCACTTAATATAATGTTTACATACCCTACATTTCTCATCTCATATGTATATGTATATACTGTACTCTATATCATCTACTGCATCTAGCCATCTTTATGTAATACATGTATCACTAGCCACTTTAAACTATGCACTTTTATGTTTACATACCCTACATTACTCATCTCATATGTATATACTGTACTCGATACCATCTACTGCATCTTGCCTATGCCGTTCTGTACCATCACTCATTCATATATCTTTATGTACATATTCTTTATCCCTTTACACTTGTGTGTATAAGGTAGTAGTTGTGGAATTGTTAGGTTAGATTACTTGTTGGTTATTACTGCATTGTCGGAACTAGAAGCACAAGCATTTCACTACACTCGCATTAACATCTGCTAACCATGTGTATGTGACAAATAAAATTTGATTTGATTTGAGTATTGTTTCGGTATTGCAGTTTAACTGAATCACGGCTGAGAAAGACAGTTCCCACTGATGGCCCCATAGAGAAGTCAAATGAGAAAATTACTAATGAGACACTTTAGTCATCACCTTTGCGCACAAAACATCCATTGAACTATTACAGTTGTTTGTTGACGGAGAGCCGAAGATATTTAAATGTTCATGCTCTGAGGTCATGACCCCAGCTAGCCAGGTGTAGTGCCATTGGCTTATTTAGCTGTCCATGTGCTCTGAGTTCCCAGAGCATGTTCACAGCATACTGCTGTCTGTCCAGTGAGCACTGAGCGCTAGTGCAGGGAGAGTAATCCCAGAAAGAAAGATGACAGCAACCATGAAACGGTGAATGTGAACGTAAGTAGATACCTCAGTGATACTAACTCACATACTCAGTACGTAATCAAAGATTAATCAGACTAACTAGGTTTTCCCTTTTATCTGTGGATTAATTGTTGGAGTAGAGAAACACACAATTTTGTATGACTCTGGGTCAAAAATATCTAAATGAAACTCAGCCCTGATGTGAGATAAATATAGTACTTTGTAAAGTCCAGTAGATGGCAGTACATCACACAGCTGTGGTTGGACCAGAGATAGGCAACATGGGTTCCGGACCCACAATGTCTGCAGATTTTCTCTTCTCACTTTGACTGGCACTAAATGTGCCTGATCCTTTAATACCAGTGATTGGTCTGAGTAAAGTCATCAGGATTCCCTGGTCTAAATCAGTTGCTACATCATCACACTGTGGTTCATGGTGATGGAGTTCCCCACCCCTCTGGGCTGACCTTACGTTATGTGTTTCACATTCCTAAATGGTGGGTCAGGACTGGCTGGTGGGTCATGGCTGATTCCATTTGCAAACCATAGTGTGAATAGGTATGGAAACCACTGTAGAACGATTAGTGATATGAGATTTGTCCAAAATCACCATTGTCCAGCTCCATCATAATCCCAGTCATCTTTTCACATTCATCTTCCAGGAGCATATCATTGAAGGGCTCGAGTGGATCCTGGGATGATTAAAACGCCACCATTTTGTTCGTTTTTCTTAGGTTTTTATTGTATATTTTCGCTGAATTTATCATAGTTTTTTTGTGATTCCATTTTTATAGAATTTTCACAAAACACAAAAATTAACACCAACAAACAGAAACAACAAAAGCAGCTAGCATGGTGGATAAGAGCATTTGGCCAGCAACCCAGTAAGGTTACTGGTTCAAATCCCCAGGCCGCCAAGGTGGAAAAATCTGCCGTTTTGCCCTTGAGCATGGCAATTAACCCCCAACAACTGCTTCCCGGGCGCCGATGACGTGGATTCAGAGCGATTGGCTAAAATGAGGAATATACATTTTAGTTGAATGCATTCAGTTGTACAACTGACTAGGTATCCCCCTTTCCCTACAAAGATCTCCCGGCCATGATAAATCAAAAAGAAAAAAAGAGAAAAAGATCATTTAATGTACTGAATGATTTGTCATGAGGACAGGTCAAGACTCCCTCCCACACCAACAACCCGTAGTCATCCCCTCAAAATAGCAAAGAAAGAGGAACAGAAGGGATACCAGGTAGCTTTTTGGGAACATATTCTCTTTTACACTTCCCACAGATGAACAATTAAAATACATCTAAATGAAAAGCAGGGTACATAAATGTTGAACAAAAGCAATTACACAAGCAGTTAAAAATGAGAATATCAACATCATATATCATGTCATCAGGTGAGCTCACCTCTGGACAAGTCTCTCCCAGGGCGGAGTGCGTGCCTTTTCACCCCCAGATTTCTCCAGTATGAATCTGGCCTGGACCCCAGGAGACATGGTCATACTAGACTTGTACACATAGACATCATACTCAGGTATTTCTTCCAAATCTGAGCAGCTTTCCTCAGAGAACTTTACAGCCCATTGCCAGGTCTTATGATCCAGGGTGCCTTCAGAAGAGTAGAACCCAACCCAGGAGTTATTAAACATTTTCTTCCAGGCAGTGAAGGATTTCTTTACGTACAGGCGAGCGCAGGCCTTTCCATCCTTTACGAAGAGCTGCAGACTGGCGTCATAGCCGATAATATCAACAGGAATCTCTCGGTTGGCATTGTGAAACTCAGAACCTCTCCAGATCTCCTCTCCGATAGTGGACCCAAACCCCAAGTAAGTCCACCAATTGTTTACCTCCTTACAGAGCCTGACCTGGAGACCAGGGTTAGGGGGTACTGAGGTGTTATAGCTTCCAGAGGCTTGGCCCCCGACTGATGATCTGTCCAGCTTGCTCTTACTGTTATTGTTCCTATGAAGAACCACCATTACACCCTGGTCTAATAGCCTCTTGGGGATCCCACTCCAGATGATCCTGGCTTTTCCTATATCTGTGGTTTTCACCTCAAGCTTAATCAATGCATTATCTTCATGCTTCAAGGTACTTTGTGATGTTACACGACATGATTGCGCCCTAAATGTAAAGGACAATACAATTGCCAGAAGAAGTGCCAGACCAGGTGTATGTCCCCAGATGTTTTCCAGTTCTTGCAGACTGTTGTGGTTGATCTCTACATTATATATACGTGGAATGTCATTTCGGCCAATGGTTGTGAGACGTTGGATTTGTGTTAGGAGGTTGAAACTGACAAGGTGTGTATTGTCTGGATCATAGCCAGTTCCTGTGTTTCCATTTCGTGGATAGTGCTGTGTTACATAGACCTCGTCTACTATGAACTGATTGGACTCTTCCTCCCTAACTCTGAGTATGACCCTGTCCCTGTTGCTCTCAGGTCCCCTTGAGTTGTAGAATCTTTGAGTTACATAATCAGGAAGTGCCAAAGCATCGTTGTTGTTATTGTGAACAAGGTTCCCTAGTGAGTAGTAACTTCCACGTTGATGGGGCAGAATAGGTAATGGACGGGGATTATCTGCGTTTCTATAGAAATGAAAGCCATAGTCTCTCCTGGCTGGGTTGAAATTGAGTCTCATGTTGCCATTGTTGTCATTGTAAATGTTGTTGGCTAGCCAGTGGAGCAGCATGAGGCCGTGTCGAGGAGAGGTGTGACCAAACTCTATTCCCTTGAGGTCCTTTATTGAACTAAGGGTTCCTTTTATAGAGGATACTGAGGCCAGAGACAGACACACAATGAAACAACCCAGGATGCCCCTTCCAACCATGGTCGACCTAAGACAAAACAAAGTTTGTGTCAACGTTTGGAATGATATCTGTAACTTATTTCTAGTGGTAGGTAATACATTAAAGTTCCAATGCAGACATTTTATATCAATATCAAATCATTTCTGGGTAACAATGAGGTTCCTTACTATAGCAGATTTCCATTAAAGTGGACAAAAGTAGCTTTTTAGCAAATAACAATTTCTCAAGAAAGAATTTTGCTAGGACTGTCTGAGTGGCAGGCGCAAAACTTGTGGGGGTAACGGGGATATACTTACTTCATCAGCATGCACTAAGTATGTTATGCTCTCGCTATCTTCCTCTCTTTGTGGTGTTTGCTGAGGAGAGGTAGCTACAGGGCTCCAAATTAAGGGAGCCCGCCGGATTGTGTCTTTGGCTGCTGGATAATGAAAGAAAGTTGAACATGAGAAATCCAATTGAACATGAGAGAAATGCTGGTTTCAATGGCATAAGGAAGTCCTTATAAAATAATTCCCTCAACATTTCTATGGTCGGATTTTGGTTAGGCTACTTTGAAACAAAGTAAGCTATGCCTCATAAAATGACATAAACATCCATGTTTTAAATAATTATGTTCATGGTAAAAAAGGTTCAAACGGCCTCCGCTCGGATTGCAAGGTGGGTGATGTGTGCACCAGGCACTGGCCTTTCTTTCTGTTATGAACATTTGATTTAACAAACATGCCTCAAGGATGTCAAAAGAATCAAGCCTTTAAACGTTCATGTTAATTATTATATCACCTAGACTACACTTTGAGATGTAGGCTAATTATTTATGTACAGGTAGCTGCCAAAATAAAGGAAACACCAACATAACGTTTCTTAATAGGGCACTGGGCCACCACGAACAGCCAGAATAGCTTCAATGCACCTTGGCACCATTCTTCCACGAGAAATTCCATAATTTTGTGTTTTGTTGATTGTGATGGAAAACGCCGTCTCAGGCGCCGCTCCAGAATTTCCCATAAGTATTCAATTGGATTGAGATCTGGTGACACACACTTTAAACCCCCTTTGCTCCTTTGAGACCCCTCTTTCAAAGTCACTGACATCTCTCTTCTTCTAGCCATGTAACCACAATGGTGATGACCCAAAACATGATGGGATGTTACTTGCGTAATTAACTCAAGAACCACACCTGTGTGGAGGCACCTACTTTCAATATACTTTGTGTCCTTCATTTACTCAAGTGTTTCCTTTATTTTATCAAACCGCAGCATCATATGATGCAAAATGGATCATAGGAGATGATTTCTGTATTTTGAAAGTTACACATCTTGAAAACTTGAGTGCTGACAAGAAAAATATTTTGGGACTGTACAATTCATAATAGACTGGTACTATGTGGTCAGCTAGCTAGCCATACCTATTGCCAGACAGTTAATACATAATTTTGCTAATAAAAGCAGAATCTAATTCATGTTAAAAAGCTAACCCAATCATTGTTAAGACCAGCCATTATAAGGCAGTGTGGTAGTAAAGCATGTTGCACATTTACATCACACAGAGATTGGAACTATCGGTTCAACTCATCTTTGCTGCCTGTAGTCAAAACAAAACAAATGTTGTTGCCTTCATTCTGATTTCATTTGGTTGTCATGGAGGTTGAAGACGTGGCTGCGCTCAACAAAGACACAAAGCAGATTGAACCATGTTGCCATCTGTCATATCAACCAGGAGAAGCTGGCTCTCATAGACGGGAAAACAATATGCCTGAAATCTATTTCTGGCAGTGACAGGCATGAACAGGTATTTGGTGCATTTAAGTTGCAGATTGCTGATCTGTCAATTTGTACATTTATGATTAATGTGTTTTGTTACCTGTTTTAACAAACCTTTTTCATTTTTGTACCTATGTATTGTATATTGTTTTTTTGTGGTGTGGATTTTATAAAACCCCCAAACAGGAAAAACGTAATTTGACTGCACTGGCCCTTTAAAAGTTTTCAGGACCAAAAAAACAGTTAAAGATCTGAAAATGTTAGTTTTATAAATATCTGAAATAAATCAACAAATTTTCATTTTGGAGTGAAATGTCACTTTAATCTGACCTACCAGGTAAAACATTATTGGCACCCTTGATAAAGACTGCATAAAATAAATATGAATACTAAGCTATATTGTATGCAAAATCAGAAAGTATAATAATGTATACTAATACAATTGCTCAGAGAATGAGATTTTCTAAAACAAGTAAAACAAAACAATCTAAAAAAAGACGGGAGTATGGTCCCAACAAGTTTTTTAAACTAAACGTTTTTTTCTAAAATAACATTTGGAAACTTGTAAACATGATTAATACTGTATTGTAATGTGATGTAATAAGTCCTCACATCAAAAAATTATTAATAATAATAATCATCTCACCTTCTTGTACAGCCAAATACCAGAATCTAGTCTTGACTGTGTTTGTTTCTCTCTTCTCTATCAACAGAACCCAAGATTGAAACTGACTAAAAGGTGCTTCTTGTAGCCTACATACACATAACCAGTACACAGGGCAGATACAAGACCAGGGGCAGCAAAACTGAGTTTTACAAAGGCTGATCTATGATGTCACTGGGTCACTCATGTTTCATCAGAAATGAAATGTATCGCTAGAGTGAGTACCTTTCACTTTCAGAACGCAGAAAATATAATGGGCGGGATCTGAGAGTTTCTATAGAAATGAAAGCCATGCTTCTCGGAGTAGGGATGTGCATCCCGAGTCTTTTCGGTGAGCCGGATCATTTGGCTACATTCAGCTAAAATAGCCATTTATTTATTTATTACTCTTCGTTCAGTCGCGCTTAAAAAAAATGTACCTACGACTATGAAACAATTGCAAATCTCTCATGTTAAGCCTAACAAGTTGCCTGCCATGATATCATATCCTGACACGTGTGTTCACATACATTTTAACGGACCAAATTATTAGATGGCACTGCAAAGATGTGTGGACCAGAATGAGGCTCTCTCCTCACTACCCATTGTTCCTGCAGTGAAGAATGACCATCTTCAGAGAATGTTTTTATCTGCAGATAGCTGTCTGGAGCTCAACAAGTAATAGTAACAGTATCAAAATCAATGAGCCAAATGAACGGCTCTTTCACAAGTGATTCGTTTCCGACCTTCCCCGAAAATATCCGTTCAAAAAGAGCCATTTGTTCGCGAAACGACCCATCACTATCTTGTAGCCTACAGATACATAACCAGTACAATTGGATTTGCTCAACTCCTGCGCAATTTCTGCCGTCCTTTTGAAAAGGGAACAAGTTAAAACAGGATAGGCTGCGAGGAAAGGGAACGTGGATGAAAATGCGCTTGTATGAGGGCCCGTTGTACACTAGTGGACGGGTCCGTTGACACCGCGTTGGCAGCGGTGAAAAAGAACAGAATTTCCCAAATGTATGCAAATCACAAGCGGCAAACGCTGGCCAATGACCAATCATGTCGAGTGATTGCTATTATGAATATTACGCTCTGAGACCCAACGCTGGAGAGTTTCTCCAGAAAAGATGGCTGACAAAAATACTAGGATTGAACCAAATGTAAGTATTTATAACATCATAACGAATCATCAAAAAAATGTACAGTTGAGTATGTTAGTTAATGTAGAGAAACGATTATGCATATTTTTTTGTCATAAAGTTAATTTACGAAAATTGATATTTAGCAAGCTAGCTGACTAGCTAAAATTAGCCTGCTAGCTCGCTACCTTTATGTGCGTATTGACATGAGTATGACATTGTAATTTGTGTTGTTTCATGTTTTAGGGACTCTTGAGAAAACCATCAAACCAGGCTGTCGTCTTGTGAAACAGTGGATGTAAAGAATCTAGCTAGCTAAAGCAGTTACTGCAAAATTGAATGGACAATTGTGTAAGTTTGCCTTGCTGATATTTTCCATGCAGTTGAAGTTATGTAGTTAGCTAACTCCTTTCTTGCTTTTTGTGTAGTGGAGGATATCATTGTATGGCTATGGATGTGTAGCTAGCTATGTAGCCGATCTCTGTATGGAACCTAAAATGTTTGGTATAAATATTCGTTCAGAACAGTGTTAATTGCTTCCACCAGTTAATCATTAATCCCCAATAAATATGCACATGATTGTTACATGTCAATAGTACAATGTCAATATTAGCTAGCTAGCTATGAACCTCCGCTATCATAGCTGGTTGTATTGACTTCAAGACACTCTGAAAAGCATCAATGAAGCCTATTGATTGAGTAAAATGTAATAACTTTGTGCCAAGGATGCAAGTTGTACTGTAAATACATGTAGTTATTACCAAGCATGAGTTTCCGACATTGTAGCCTGTACATTGAATATATTCACTGATCATGCACTCTACCTTGGCAAATAAAGGTACGGTTCAGGTAGGAATGTCTGTGAGACTGTTTTTCAGTCATATCCAATACCAGGAGTATCAAACTCCAGTCTTTGAATGATGCTGTGTCTGCTTGTATGTATTACAATTCTACACTTCAACAGTGTTTACCAATCCTGCTCCTGGGACCTCAATGTTTACACATTGTAACTCTGCAGTAGACTAGAACACATGATTTAACTAGTTAAAGGCTGATTTGTAATTCATATAAAGGTCTTTGCTCTGCAAAAGATGACAGACAGCTTTACTGATGTCAACTAAATTGAAGCATTCATTCTATCGATCTATTTTACATTATTCTGTTGAGCAAGGGTTTATTTAGTCTTCTAACATATGACAAAAGAGAAGCTACATGTATCAAATTGACTAACAAATAGCCTATCAAAATGTTGGAAATTATAAGCAGAAACATATCTAAAATCAGGCAACAACAAATCCTGTACCCCCTGTCAAAAATCGTTGTGGCAGACTGTAGCCTATAGCGCCTGTTCTATATTTGCAGGTTAGGGTTGTGTGCAGGCCTCAGCTTTTCACGTATTGTCAGACGGTTGTGGATAGGATATTAGCAATTGTGGGCAGGTGCAGGGGAACAAACAGCTGACCCTGGCACCACTAGTGCCCGGTGCTCTGCTCCAGAATGAGGCTGTCTTCGGGGAGGTCCAGGGTGCCATCCCTGAGGACCAAAGGCAGATTCCCAGAGTATCTCCGTCGCTCTTCCTCCCATAGCTGCCGACATCTACTAACCGGAAGAGGTAATTGGCATCCACAACCGCCAAGAGGACAATGGAGAATGTCCCCTTGTAGTTGTAGAACAGGGAGCTGGAGTTTAGGGGGGCTTGCAGGACCACATGCTTGCCATCCACTGATCCCAGACAAAGGAAAGTTCCACCGTTCTTCAAAGCCAGTAGCTATGGCCCTCCAGTCCTTGGTTGGTACAGGCATGAATTCCCTCATGAGACACTTCATCATGCACCCAACCTGCACGGTAACTGTAAGCAATGGTTTTGAAGTAATCTCCAGTGGCAAGGTATCTGTAGGAATAAGGAAGATGATGTCAGTCTTTTACGTCACCAGGTCATTGTGGATTACTTAAGTATATTATCTCTCATAACACATAAGATTGTGCATGTGCAGCATGTGACCACAGAATCATATGACGGATTGTAAAATAGGGCGGCAGGGTTACACATGTGTTGTCATAGCTAAGCTAGGTATATATGGGTTGGATATTGAATCACTACAAGGCTGCCGGCTAGACCAGTTTGGATGTCGTCTTTATTGTCTTGTCACCTCACCACCATGAACCACACAGGTACTCTTTAGGGTTCTTTAATGAACACCTGAAGGGTGTGTTTCTTTAAATGCACACACAAATACAGTTAAACATGCTGCAACTTTTCTTATTGCTTCTGTGGATGATCACGCACTATCCGTTCTCGGTCTTCACCGAAATTCACTGGCTGGAACTAGCAGGCTAAAGAGAATGTCTCTGATTGGATAGAAAGTTAGGGGTTATTAACTGATGCGCTGTCGGACATTCTAACGAAAGAGACAAACTAGGGGTGCATAGAAAAATACTAAATACGAAGGTCTGGCCTTTTCTACAAGGACAGCATCACAAATAAATATACAGTGCATTCGGAAAGTATTCAGACCCCTTGACTATTTCCACATTCTGTTACGTTACAGCCTTATTCTACATTTATTTTTTTAATTCCCTCCATCTACACACAATACCTCATAATGACAAAGAGAAAACAGTTGTTGAATTATTTTCAAATGTATTAAAAATGAAAAACTGAAAAATCACATTTACATAAGTATTCAGACCCTTTACGCAGTACTTTGTTGAAGCACATTTGGGAGCGATTACAGCCTTGACTCTTCTTGGGTATGATGCTACAAGCTTGGCATACCTGTATTTGGGGACCTTCTTCCATTTTTCTCTGCATATCCTCTCAATCTCTGTCAGCTTGTTTTGGGATGTCGCTGTACAGCTATCTAGAGATGTTTGATCGGGTTCAATTCCAGACTCTGGCTGGGCCACTCAAGGACATTGAGACTTGTCCCGAAGCCACTCCTGCATTGTCTTGGCTGTGTGCTTAGGGTTGTTGTCCTGTTGGAAGGTGAACTGGTGTACTTTGCTCCGATCATCTTTTCCTAGATCCTGACTAGTCTCCCAGTCGCTGAAAAACATCCCAACATCGTGATGCTGCCACCATGCTTCACCGTAGGGGTGGTGCCAGGTTTCCTCCAGACGTGATGCTTGGCATTCAGGCCAAATAGTTAAATCTCGGTTTAATCAGTCCAGAGAATCTTGTTTGTCATGCTCTAAGAGTCCTTGAGGTGCCTATTGGCAAACTCCAAGCAGGCTGTCATGTGCCTTTTACTGAGGAGTGGCTTCCGTCTGGCCACTCCACCATAAAGACCTGATTGATGGAGGGCTGCAGAGATGGTTGTTCTTCTGGAAGGTTCTTCAATCTCCATAGAGGAACTCTGGAGCTCTGCCATAGAGACCATTTGGTTCTTGGTCACCTCCCTGACCAAGGCCCTTCTCCCCCGATTGCTCAGTTTGGCTGGGCGGCCAGCTCTAGGAAGAGTCTTGGTGGTTCCAAACTTCTACCATTTAAGAAATGGTACCCTTCCCCAGATCTGTGCCTCGACAAAGTCCTGTCTCGGAGCTCTACAGACAATTCCTTCGACCTCATGGCTTTGTTTCTGCTTTGTTCAGGGACACATTCTATTCCTGTTAGTCACATGTCTGTGGAACTTGTTCAGTTTGTCTCAGTTGTTGAATCTTGTTATGTTCAAACAAATATTTACACATGTTAAGTTGACAGTGGAGAGGACGTTTCTTTTATTGCTGAGTTTAGTATATTGTTTTTAAACGTGTGCACACTTTCCTTCAACAAAACAAAAGCTGATTCAAAGTGGGTGTGGCTGATTTGAAGGACTCAGGTGGGATACACATGACTACCCTCGATTAAAGGTGGCTATTGATGGGAGGAGGACATTTTTACATTCGACTATTAATTAATTTACATCTCCTCAACCACTTATCGGTCACGGAGGACAGAGGAGAGAGAATGTAGAGGATGGACTTTTGCCCAAATGGGAAAAGGCCAATGTGCAGATACAATTTAAGGGTCAGCAAAACTGAGTTAATCAAAGATTGCTAAAGTGAACAGCAAACTTGGTTTAAAAAAAAACAGATGAAGCAACACCTCACGGTACAACTCCTCTCCCCTATTTGATCTAGATATTGTGTGTATGTACTGATATGTAGGCATTGTGTGAAATTTGAAATGTAGTTCTGTCCTTCAGCTGTCCTTGTCTATGAATGTTCTGTCTTATTTCATGTTTTGTGTGGATCCCAGGAAGAGTAGCTGCTGCTATCGCAACAGCTTATGAGGATCCAAATAAAACATTTTTTTTTTTTTAAATAATCACATACTCCTAGAGAAGTTTCATTTCTGATGAAACATGAGTGACATCATAGAAAGGGAAAGTTAAGATGGCACTGAAGAGGATGGATGAAGTTTTACATAACCGTAACCAATTGTGTTATTTTGTTTGTTTTTTTGCGTTGTTTATAACTTTTTTTTCTTATTTTGTACGTAATGTTGCTGCTACCGTCTCTTATGACCGAAAATAGCTTCTGGACATCAGAACTGGGATGACTCACCACAAACTGGAAGAAGCTTTTTCCTTTAAAGAGTCAGACGAGAAAGATATACTGCTCTCCTGGGAACAGGCCCAGATCCCCATCATTTGCGTGAAGAAAAGACAGGAAAAGAGGACGCATTGGAAAATAAAATTGATGACCTACAATTAGGATTGTCCTACCAATGGGACATTAAGAACTGTAATATCTTATGTTTCACTGAGTCGTGGCTGAACGACGTGTGGTGGCATTTTCCTGTATTACCAAATGAGGAGAGTTACAAACTACACACCAGTCAGAGTTATACTTAAACTTCATCTTTAAGGAGTTTTAAGCTTCAGCCTTTTGACTTTCAACAATTCACTATCTATAATTAATTTTGAGAGTCGCTACAGAACATTGTGCATAT
This sequence comes from Salvelinus namaycush, assembly GCF_016432855.1. Lineage (NCBI taxonomy): Eukaryota > Metazoa > Chordata > Actinopteri > Salmoniformes > Salmonidae > Salvelinus > Salvelinus namaycush. Next base: position 37,223,231 of record NC_052317.1, read on the forward strand.
TTTATAGCCAAGATACACCCCTCTCAACTTACATGACGAACCACAGATCTTAGGAACTCTTCACACAGGGACTTTTACTTGAGAAAGGAGTATCCCTTAGCCAGATAGCATTCGCTATAAATTATTGTTCAGTTTGGTCTCTAAGATGAGGTTCTAATCTTGTTCCTTGTACTTCATAGTTCAAAAACACCAACTCATCCAATGGCATATATCAATTATCAACTCTAGATACTCCCATCTCAAGTAAACCCCCTCTTGACCCCACTCCTGGACAAGCTCACTGAGGGGAGTGAGCCTTTAGGTCATACACTATCCCAGGATAAGTGCAACATCAGAGAGGACATACAATGTTTCCAGACACTGCCATACACCTCCCCCCAATGGGATAAGGAGGGAGCGACTGGCACACAGACATTGTGGAGACAAGTAATTGGTTCCCCATTAATCACGCCATCCTTTCACATGGTTTAAGAATAGGTAAAGACACATTCACATATGAAGACAATGTTCCATTCTGTCCTCTTCCCTTTCTGATATTCTGCCTAGCACCAGGGACATGATTTATTTCACCTTTTATTTAACCAGGTAGGCGAGTTGAGAACAAGTTCTCATTTACAATTGCGACCTGGCCAAGATAAAGCAAAGCAGTTTGACACATACAACAACACAGAGTTAAACATACAGTCAATAATACAGTAGAAAAATAAGTCTATATACAATGTGAGCAAGTGAGGTGAGATAAGGGAGGTGAAGGCAAAAAAAAGGCCATGGTGGCAAAGTAAATACAATATAGCAAGTAAAACACTGGAATGGTTGATTTGCTGTGGAAGAATGTGCAAAGTAGAGATAGAAATAATGGGGTGCAAAGGAGCAAAATAAATAAATACAGTAGGGAAAAGAGGTAGTTGTTTGGGCTAAATTATAGATGGGCTATGTACAGGTGGAGTAATCTGTGAGCTGCTCTGACAGCTGGTGCTTAAAGCTAGTGAGGGAGATAAGTGTTTCCAGTTTCAGAGATTTTTGTAGTTCGTTCCAGTCATTGGCAGCAGAGAACTGGAAGGAGAGGCGGCCAAAGGAAGAATTGGTTTTGGGGGTGACCAGAGAGATATACCTGCTGGAGCGCGTGCTACAGGTGGGTGCTGCTATGGTGACTAGCGAGCTGAGATAAGGGGGGACTTTACCTAGCAGGGTCTTGTAGATGACCTGGAGCCAGTGGGTTTAGCGACGAGTATGAAGCGAGGGCCAGCCAACGAGAGCGTACAGGTCGCAGTGGTGGGTAGTATATGGGGCTTTGGTAACAAAACGGATGGCACTGTGATAGACTGCATCCAATTTATTGAGTAGGGTATTGGAGGCTATTTTGTAAATTACATCATCGAAGTCGAGGATTGGTAGGATGGTCAGTTTTACAAGGGTATGTTTATCAGCATGAGTGAAGGATGCTTTGTTGCGGAATAGGAAGCCAATTCTAGATTTAACTTTGGATTGGAGCTGTTTGATGCGAGTCTGGAAGGAGAGTTTACAGTCTAACCAGACACCTAGGTATTTGTAGTTGTCCACATATTCGAAGTCAGAGCCGTCCAGAGTAGTGATGTTGGACAGGCGGGCAGGTGCAGGCAGCGATCGGTTGAAGAGCATGCATTTAGTTTTACTTGTATTTAAGAGCAATTGGAGGCCACGGAAGGAGAGTTGTATGGCATTGAAGCTCTCCTGGAGGGTTGCCAGAAGTATACAGAATGGTGTCGTCTGCGTAGAGGTGGATCAGAGACTCACCAGCAGAAAGAGCGACATCATTGATGTATACAGAGAAGAGAGTCGGTCCAAGAATTTAACCCTGTGGCACTCCCATAGAGACTGCCAGAGGCCCGGACAACCGACCCTCCGATTTGACACACTGAACTCTATCAGAGAAGTAGTTGATGAACCAGGCGAGGCAATCATTTGAGAAATCAAGGCTGTCGAGTCTGCCGATGAGGATGTGGTGATTGACAGAGTCGAAAGCCTTGGCCAGGTCAATGAATACGGCTGCACAGTATTGTTTCTTATCGATGGCGGTTAAGATGTCGTTTAGGACCTTGAGCGTGGCTGAGGTGCACCCATGACCAGCTCTGAAACCAGATGGGGAAGGCTTGTGCGAGTAGCTGTGGGGGGTGCAGTGCATTTGACCGGGGTAGGGGTAGCCAGGTGGAAAGCATGGCCAGTCGTAGAAAAATGCTTTTTGAAATTCTCAATTATAGTGGATTTATCAGTGGTGACAGTGTTTCCTATCTTCAGTGCAGTGGGCAGCTGGGAGGAGATGTTCTTATTCTCCATGGACTTTACAGTGTCCCAGAACTTTTTTGAGTTTGTGTTGCAGGAAGCAACTTTCTGCTTGAAAAAGCTAGCCTTGGCTCTTCTAACTGCCTGTGTATATTGGTTTCTAGCTTCCCTGAAAAGTTGCATATCATGGGGGCTGTTCGATGCTAATGCAGAACGCCATAGGATGTTTTTGTGTTGGTTAAGGGCAGTCAGGTCTGGAGAGAACCAAGGGCTATATCTGTTCCTGGTTCTACATTGCTTGAATGGGGCATGCTTATTTAAGATGGTGAGGAAAGCATTTAAAAAGAATAACCAGGCATCCTCTACTGACGGGATGAGATCAATATCCTTCCAGGATACCCGGGCCAGGTCGATTATAAGGACCTGCTTGCAGAAGTGTTTTAGGGAGCGTTTGACAGTGATGCGGGGTGCTCGTTTGACCGCGGACCCATAGCGGATGCAGGCAATGAGGCAGTGATCGCTGAGATCCTGATTGAAAACAGCAGAGGTGTATTTGGAGGGCAAGTTGGTCAGGATAATATCTATGAGGGTGCCCATGTAAACGGATTTAGGGTTGTACCTTGTGGTTTCCTTGATATTTTGTGTGAAATTGAGGGCATCTAGCTTAGATTGTAGAACTGACGGGGTGTTAAGCATTTCCCAGTTTAGGTCACCTAACAGAACGAACTCTGAAGATAGATGGGGGGCAATCAATTCACATATGGTGTCCAGGGCACAGCTGGGAGCTGAGGTGAGTCTATAACAGGTGGCAACAGTGAGAGACTTATTTCTGGAGAGACTCATTTCTAAAATTAGAAGCTCGAACTGTTTGGGCATAGACCTGGAAAGTATGACAGACTTTGCAGGCTATCTCTGCAGTAGATTGCAACTCCTCCCCCTTTGGCAGTTCTATCTTGACGGAAAATGTTGTAGTTGGAGATGGAAATCTCAGAATTTTTGGTGGCCTTCCTAAGCCAGGATTCAGACACAGCAAGGACATCAGGGTTGGCAGAGTGTGCTAAAGCAGTGAGTAAAACAAACCTAGGGAGGAGGCTTCTGATGTTAACATGCATGAAACCAAGGCTTTTATGGTTACAGAAGTCAACAAATGAGAGCGCCTAGGTACACACAGGGCCTGTGTTAACCTCTACATCACCCGAGGAACAGAGGAGGAGTAGGTTGAGGGTACGGCTAAAAGCTATCAAAACTGGTCGTCTAGTGCATTGGGGACAGAGAATTGAAGGAGCAGATTTCTCGGCATGGTAGGATAGATTCAGGGCATAATGTACAGACACGGGTATGGTAGGGTGCGGGTACAGTGGAGGTAAACTTTGGCATTGAGTGACGATAAGAGAGGTTGCATCTCTGGATGCACTAGTTATGCTGGGTGAGGTCACCGCATGTGTGGGAGGTGGTACCAAAGAGGTATCTGAGGCATGTTGAGTGGGACTAGGGGCTCCACAGTAAACTAAAACAATGATAAGTATCCTGAACAACAGTATACAAGGCATATTGACATTAGAGAGAGACATAAAGCGAGGTATAAAGCAATCACAGGTGTTGATTGAGAGAGCTAGCTAAGACAACAACGGGTAAGACAACAACAACAGGTAAAATGGCGATGAATGGGCCAGTTAACTACACACAGGGCCTGAGTTCGAGGTTGGGGCCGACAGATTAACAAAATAAACAAAATGGAGTACCGTGATTAATGAACAGTCCAGAAGGCATCAGCTATGTAGCCAAGTGATCATAGGGTCCAGTGAACAGCAATAGATGAAACAGGGAAGCCGCTAGGTAGTCGTTACTACGCTAGCAAGCGGGAGACACGGTGTTCAAAAACAGTTAGCAGGCCGGGGCTAGTAGAAGCGTCTGCACCGACGTCCGGCAAAGGCCGGTTGAGGGCGCAACGGATGGAGTTATGTCGGCAGACCAGTCATGATGGAATGGCGGGGCTCCTTGTCGACAAAGGGTTCAGGCCAGTTGGCAAAAGAGGTATTGTAGCTGGAGTAATTTAGTTTGCTAGCCGGGAGATGCGCCTGGCTCAAGGCCAACTGGTGCTAGCTTCGGGACAAGGGCGTTAGCCACTCAGCCACTTGGTAGCAGCTAGCTAGCAGTGATGATCCGATGCAAAGGTCCAGAGCTTACGGCAAGAATCCGGTGGTGTAGTGGATTCTAGTCGTGTTAGTGAAGAGTCCGGGAGGCATCAACTGTGTAGCCGAGTGATCATAGGGTCCACTGAGTAGGCCTGGAGATGGGCCTGGCTCAAGGCTAGCTTCGGGGCTGGGCCACTCGGTAGCAGCTAGCTGGCTAACAATAACTAAGTAGCTAGTAGCTAATTAGCTGGTTAGCTTTTGATGGCTAGCTTCTGATGGAGGTTCTGGCTATATGGTCTAAAAATAGTAGTCCTAATGTTAGAGCACTTCCTAGTAGTCCTAATGTTAGAGCACTTCCTAGTAGGCCTAATGTTAGAGCACATTCTAGTAGGCCTAATGTTAGAGCACTTCCTAGTAGGCCTAGCGTTAGAGCACTTCCTAGTAGGCCTAATGACAGAGCACTTCCTAGTAGGCCTAATGTTAGAGCACTTCCTAGTAGGCCTAATGTTAGAGCACTTCCTAGTAGGCCTAATGTTAGAGCACTTCCTAGTAGGCCTAATGTTAGAGCACTTCCTAGTAGGCCTAATGTTAGAGCACTTCCTAGTTGCCTAATGTTAGAGCACTTCCTAGTAGTCCTAATGTTAGAGCACTTCCTAGTAGGCCTAATGTTAGAGCACTTCCTAGTAGTCCTAATGTTAGAGCACTTCCTAGTAGGCCTAATGTTAGAGCACTTCCTAGTAGGCCTAATGTTAGAGCACTTCCTAGTAGGCCTAATGTTAGAGCACTTCCTAGTAGGCCTAATGTTAGAGCACTTCCTAGTAGGCCTAGCGTTAGAGCACTTCCTAGTAGGCCTAATGACAGAGCACATTCTAGTAGGCCTAATGTTAGAGCACTTCCTAGTAGGCCTAATGTTAGAGCACTTCCTAGTAGTCCTAATGTTAGAGCACTTCCTAGTAGTCCTAATGTTAGAGCACATTCTAGTAGGCCTAATGTTAGAGCACTTCCAAGTAGTCCTAATGTTAGAGCACTTCCTAGTAGTCCTAATGTTAGAGCACTTCCTAGTAGGCCTAATGTTAGAGCACTTCCTAGTAGTCCTAATGTTAGAGGCTTTTGGACCAGCACGTGATGGTGGTTCTTTATGAGAACAATGATAGTGAAAGCAAGCCAGTGACTCGGTGAAAGTGAAAGCAAGACAGTGACTCGGCAGACAGAGAATCTGGGAGCTGGGACACCTCGCTACAGCTCAAAACTGGTCTCCAGGTCAGGCTCCACAAGAAGGCACCATACTTCTTTACAAGGTTCTTTAGACTTCCCACTGTTGTCAACAAAATATGTAGGGGTCCTGAGTTTCATGATGCCAATGGAGAGATTCCTGTTGATCTACATTAAGCAGGCATAGGTCTATCTCCAGCAATTTGTCAAGGCCTGCGGTCTCCTGTGTGTGAAAAAGTAATTCACTGACCGGAAGATAAAGTTGGATAACTCCTGGGTTGGGTTCTACTCTTCCCATAACAAATCCATGCTCAACTATAATACCTGGCATTGAGCAGTGACTTATTCTATGGAAAAACGATCAGATTTAGAGGATGTACCTGAGTATGACATCTATATGTATAACTCCAGTATGGTCATGTCTCCTGGGGTCCAGGCCAGATTGATGCTGCAGAGAAGATCCAGTGAAGCAGCCCGTACTCTGCCCTGGGAGAGAGTTGAACTCAGCGCGACCAGACCATATCATAGAGGGATTAGAGATGAGCTGTAGTCACTGTAGGAATTTACAGAGAAATTTTAAATCTCCCCGTCATGTAGAAAACATCAACAATTTACACAATCATTATATTTTTTGTATTAGCATTATTTTGTACATTGTTCTCAGATGTCCTTCTTCTGCCTTCCAGTGTTATTAATGGTTTAGTACACATTGGTATCCCATTTCATACTGATTACGCCAAGTTTATATTTTGTTGATATCTGATTATGTAATTGCCTCTGTCAATGTTTGTGAAATTTCTGCACCCTGCTTGTACTTTTTATTGATTAATTTGAATGGCTAATTTGTGCGAAGTGTAAAAACAGAGAGCCTGTTCTCAAATAGCTTTCTGCTAAGTTCAAGGAAAATACAATAAAAAATCTGTGAACCGTCTGAGTTTTTCTCATCTCAGGATCCACTCTTGATGGCTTCAATATGCTCTTGTAAACTGAGAGTAAAAAGCTAACTGGGATGATTCTGAAGCTGGTCAATGCAGATTTACAGTCATTGAAGTTGTACAATTTTGAGCTTGACATGTTTTCCTGTAAATGTCATGTGTTTACGTACTGTAACAGACCAAATATTGAAGGAAGGCACCCAAAGTCACACACACACACACACACACACACACACACACACACACACACACACACAGTATTATTCACATCTTCAAAGGCAGGCTGTTAATTAGGACCTGATTAATTTGCCATATGTTTCCAGCAGGCACTCCCTTCTCTCTAAACGTTTAATTAAACACTTAATTGCCAATCAAGACTAATTAAGAGGGAAGCTTGACAGGAGTACGGAAGTACTGTAGCACACTGTAGGTTTAGGATAACGATGAAGAGTGTATCTGAGTGTATATGTTGAACAAATGAAACACATTTGTGTATTTGTATTTATGTGTGTATGTGTGTGTCAAGTCAAATCAAATTGTATTGGTCACATACACATGGTTAGCAGATGTTAATGCGAGTGTAGCGAAATGCTTGTGCTTCTAGTTCTGAAAGAGCAGCAATATCTAACAAGTAATCTAACAATTCCACAACAACTACCTAATACACACAAATCTAAATAAAGGAATGGAATAAGAATATATGAATATAATTATATGGATGAGCAATGACAGAGCAGCATAGGCAAGATGCAATAGATAGTATAGAATATAGTATGTACATATGAGATGAGTAATGCAAGATATGTAAACATTATTAAAGTGGCTGTTTAACAGTCTGATGGCCTTGATATAGAAGCTGTTTTTCAGTCTCTCGGTCCCAGCTTTGATGCCCCTGTACTGACCTCGCCTTCTGGATGGTAGTGGGGTGAACAGGCAGTGGCTCGGGTGGTTGTTGTCCTCGATCTTTTTTGCCTTCCTGTGACGTCAGGTGCTGTAGGTGTCCTGGAGGGCAGGTACTTTTCCCCCGGTGATGCGTTGTGCAGACCACACCACCCACTGGAGAGCCCTGCGGTTGTGGGCGGTGCAGTTGCAGTACCAGGCAGTCATACAGCCCGACACAATGCTCTCAATTGTGCGTCTATAAAAGTTTGAGTGTTTTAGGTGACAAGCCATATGTCTTCGCTGTTGCGACTTCTTCACCACACTGTCTGTGTGGATGGACCATTTCAGTTTGTCAATGATGTGTACGCCGAGGAACTTAAACTTTCCACCTTCTCCACTACTGTCCCGTTGATGTGGATAGGGGGCTGCTCCCTCTGCTGTTTCCTGAAGTCCACAATCATCTCCTTTGTTTTGTTGATGTTGAGTGAGAGGTTGTTTTCCTGACACCACACTCCAAGAGCCCTCACCTCCTCCCTGTAAAATGTCTCGTCATTGTTGGTAATCAAGCGTACTACTGTTGTGTCGTCTGCAAACTTGATGATTGAGTTGGAGGCATGCATGGCCACGCAGTCATGGGTGAACAGGGAGTACAGGAGAGGGCTGAGAACACACCCTTGTGGGGCCCCAGTGTTGAGGATCAGTGAAGTGGAGATGTTGTTTCCTACCTTCACCACCTGGGGGTGACCGTCAGGAAGTCCAGGACCCAGTTGCACAGGGCGGGGTTCAGACCTTGGTCCCCAAGCTTAATGATGAGCTTGGAGGGTACTATGGTGTTGAATGCTGAGCAATAGTCAATGAATAGCATTCTTACATAGGTATTCCTCTTGTCCAGATGTGATAGAGCAGTGTGCAGTGTGCAGTGTGATGGCGATTGTATCGTCTGTGGACCTATTGGGGCAGTAAGCAAATTGAAGTGGGTCTAGGGTGGCAGGTAAGCTGGAGGTGATATGATCCTTGATAGTCTCTTAAAGCACTTCATGATGACAGATTAGTGCTATGGGGCGATAATCATTTAGTTCAGTTACATTTGCATTCTTGGGTACAGGAACAATGGTGGCCATCTTGAAGCATGTGGGGACAGCAGACTAGGATAGGGAGAGATTGAATATGTCCGTAAACACACCAGCCAGCTGGTCTGCACATGCTTGAGAATGCGGCTAGGGATGCCGTCTGGGCCGGCAGCCTTGCGAGGGTTAACACGTTTAAATGTCTTACTCATGTCGACCACGGAGAAGGAGAGCCCACAGTCCTTGGTAGCGGGCCACGTCGTTGGCACTGTATTATCCTCAAAGCGGGCAAAGAAGGTGTTTAGTTTGTCTGGAAACAAGACGTCGTGTCCGTGAAGTGGCTGGTTTTCCTTTTGTAGTCCGTGATTGTCTGTAGACCCTGCCTCATACGTCTTGTGTCTGAGCCGTTGAATTGCGACTCCACTTTGTCTCTATTCTGACATTTTGCTTGTTTAACTTCTTTGGTATAGGGGGCAGCATTTTCACTTTTGGATGAATTTCGTGCCTATAGTGAACTGCCTCCTACTCTGTCCCACATGCTAATATATGCATATTATTATTACTATTGGATAGAAAACACTCTGAAGTTTCTAAAACTGTTTGATTGATGTCTGTAAGTATAACATAACTCATATGGCAGGCAAAAACCTGAGAAATAATCCAAACAGGAAGTGAAAATTCTGAGTGGTCATTGTTAAAGTCATCGCCTATTCAATTTCCTGTAATATATGGATCTGTTTGCACTTCATACGCCTTCCACTAGATGTCAACAGTCAGTAGAACGTGGAATGAAGCTTATGCTGTGTTGTGGGACCGGATGGGAGGGGAATGAGTCAGTGGTCTGGCAGATTGACAGTTCTTGGTCACGCGCTTTCCTCATTATATCATCATGCGTTCCATTACTTATAGAGACTGAAAACATTCTCCGGTTGGAACCTTATTGGATATAAATGATAACAACATCCTGAAGATTGATTCTCTACTAAGTTTCACCAGTTTATTCGACCTGGAATATAACTTTTTGAAGTTTTTCGTCCGACGTTTGCCTGCATCTGCGCGAGCGTTTGGACACGTGTACTACACATGCTAGCAAAATTAGCTAATTGGACATAAGTAATGGACATTATCGAACAAAACAACGATTTATTGTGGAACTAGGATTCCTGGCACTGCATTCTGAGGAAGGTAATCAAAGGTAAGGGAATATTTATGATGTAATTTTGTATTTCTGTTGACTCCAACATGGCGGAGAAATGTTGTTAAATCTGAGCGTCGTCTCAGATTATTGCATGGTGTGCTTTTTACGTAATTTTTTTTTAAAAATCTGACATAGTGGTTGCATTAAGAACAAGTGTATCTTTAATTATATGTAAAACATGTATCTTTCATCAAAGTTTATGATGAGTTTTTCTGTTATTTGACGTGGCTCTCTGTAATTACTCCAGATATTTTGGAGGCATTTCTGAACATGGCGCCAATGTAAACCGAGATTTGTGGATATAAATATGCACATTATCAACAAAACATAAATGTATTGTGTAACATGATGTCATATGAGTGTCATCTGATGAAGATGTTCAAAGGTTAGTGATTAATTTTATCTCTTTCTGGTTTTTGTCACTACTATCTTTTGCTGGGATAATGGCTGTGTTTTTCTGTGGCTATGTACTGAGCTAACATAATTGTTTGGTGTGCTTTCCCCGTAAATCCTTTTTGAAATCAGACATGTTGGCTGGATTCACAACATGTGTAGCTTTAATTAGGTGTCTTTCATGTGTGATTTCATGAAAGATTGATTTTTATAGTAATATATTTGAATTTGCGCGCTACATTTTTTCTGGATTTTGGCCAAGTGGGACGTTAGCGTCCCACATATCCTAGAGAAGTTTAATTGCCTTGCGAAGGGAATAACTAGACTGTTTGTATTTGGCCATATTCCCAGTCACCTTTCCATGATTTAAATTGAGTGATTCTCAGTTTTGCGCGAATGCCGCAATCTATCCACTGTTTCTGGTTAGGGTAGGTTTTAAAAGTCACAGTGGGTACAACATCTCCTATACACTTCCTTATAAACTCACTCAACGAATCAGCGTATACGTCAATTATTCTCTGAGGCTACCCGGAACATATCCCTGTCCGTGTGATCGAAAAAATCTTAAAGCGTGGATTCATATTGGACAAACCAGCGTTGACTAGTCCTTAGGACGGGTACTTCCTGTTTGAGTTGCTGCCTATAGGAAGGGAGGAGCAAAATGGAGTCATGGTCAGTTTTGCCAAATGGAGGGCGAGGGCCTTTAGTTAGAGTAGCAGTGATTCCAGTGTTTTTCCAGCGTGAGTGCTACAGTCCATATGCTGATAGAATTTAGGTAGCCTTGTTCTCAAATTTGCTTTGTTAAAATCCCCTGCTACAATAAATGTAGCCTCAGCATATATGGTTTCCAGTTTGCATATGTAACGTTCTTCGTCTTCGGATGAAGAGTAGTCAGGATCGGACCAAAACGCAGCATGGTAAGTGTCCATGTTAATTTATTATAACAGAACACGAAACAAAATAACAAAGAGAATATAAGAAACGAAACAGTCCTGTCAGGTGAAACAACACAAAACAGAAAACATAGAACAAAAACATAGAATGCCCACCCCAACTCACGCCCTGACCAAACCAAAATGGAGACATAAAAAGGATCTCTAAGGTCAGGGCTTGACAGCATAAAGTCCTGTGAAGTTCCTTGAGGGCCATCGTGGTATCGGCTTTAAGGGGGATATACACAGCTGTGACAATAACCGAAGAGAATTATCTTGGGAGATAATACGGTCGGCATTTGATTGTGAGGAATTCTAGGTCAGGTAAACAACTTGAGTTGCTGTACGTTGTTACAGTTACACCATGATGTCATGTTTGTCATAGTAATCGTACCAAGGCGCAGCGTGCGTAGAGTTCCACATATTTTATTAAACAGTAACTCACCAAACAAAACAGCAAAAGCACAAACGAAACGTGACGCTACTGGTGTGCACACAGGCAACTAACTGTAGACAAGATCCCACGAAACACAAAGGGGAAATGGCTTCCTAAATATGATCTCCAATCAGAGACAACGATAAACAGCTGTCTCTGATTGGGAAACATACCAGGCCAACATAAACCATAAATCCCCTAGATGACCCACCCTAGTCACTATCACGCCCCAACCAACAGAGAATAAACAGATCTCTATGGTCAGGGCGTGACACATGAGTCGTTAATCTTGAAACATACACCTCCGGCCTTTTTCTTCCTGGAGAGATGTTTATTCCTGTCGGCGCGACACACAAAGAATCCAGATGGCTGTATCGACTCCGACAGCATATCCCGAGAGAGCTATGTTTCCGTGAAACAGAGTATGTTACAATCCCTTATCTCTCTGGAAAGCAACCCTTGCCCTGATTTCGTCGACCTTGTTATCTAGAGACTGGACAATAGCGAGTAATATACTTGGTAGAGGTGGTTGGTGTGCGCCCCTCCGAAGTCTGACCAGAAGACCCTTCCCGTCTTCCTCTTGTCACGCCCTGACCTTAGAGATCCTTTATATGTCTCTATTTTGGTTGGTCAGGGCATGAGTTGGGGTGGGCATTCTATGTTTTTGTTCTATGTTTTCTATTTCTATGTGTTTGGCCGGGTGTGGTTCTCAATCAGAGGCAGCTGTCTATCGTTGTCTCTGATTGAGAACCATACTTAGGTAGCATTTCCCACCTATGTTTTGTGGGTAGTTGTTTTCTGTTTTGTGTCTGCACCAGACAGAACTGTTTCGCTTTCGTTCTCCTGTTTGTTGTTTTTGTTCGATTTGTTTTTTTGGATTAAATCTTTAAACGCTGCACCTTGGTCCACTCTTCCTTCAGCCCACGAGAACCATTACACCTCTTCTCCGGCGGCTTTGTTTTTGGTCAGCCTCTTGAATCAGTTCAAATGCCCTGGGTGTTTCGGACAAGGATCCGCTTCGGGAAAGTCGTATTCCTGGTCATAGTGCTGGTAAATTGACGTCGCTTTGACGTTTCCAATAGTTCCTCCCAGCTGTATGTAATAACACTTAAGATTTTCTGGGATATTAATGTAAGAGATAAGACATTAAATAAACAAAATACTGCAAAGTTTCCTAAGGACTAGAAGCGAGGCAGCCGTCTGTCGGCACCATCTTGAAAAATTACAAAATAAATAAATAAAAAAGGTGTGTGTGTGTGTTCCAGCTGTGACGTGACCTTCGAGGGTCTTGCTTTCCTTCTGTGTGAGCTGATGAGCTGATTAATGTGGACATGTCAGGTGAGAGCCCTGCTGCTGAACTTCATTAGAATGTGTGTGTGTTTTAACACACACACACACACACACAGACACACACACACACACACACACACACACACACACACACACACACACACACACACACACACACAGTAGACATGAGTCATACACGCTAGATAGGTACAGTTATTAAATATCATCAATGGAATTTTGCAACAAATCATATTTCTGAGAATCCATTCCTAATTACACTGGCCTCAAGAAAGTGTCATCTTCACCGTTGATGAGGGGAAATTAAAATATTAGTGATCAGACTGAGCTGTCATGCTGTTAGTAAATACTGGTGTGTGTGTGTGTGTGTGTGTTAGTAAGGTTATCGTCACATGTGTCATAGAGACATCATTAAGGGTTGTCTCTCCTCTCTCTCATTCCTCACTGGACTTTGGTAAATGGAAAGATAAACACTTCCTGTATGAAGCTGTTACTGCAGAGACACACACATCCTGTCCAGATAAAGGGATAGAAAGGGGAAGCCGCACTGTTTTTATTATTTATGTGCGTGTGTGCCAACTAAGGGATACGTCTGTTGATGTGCTCTTGAGCAAGGCACTTAACCTTAAGTCACTCTGGATACGAGTGTATGCTAAACGACTAAAATGTACAGAAAATCGAAAGAAGTGTAAAATCTTTAAAGCATCAAAGTAATGGCAGTGGGTGAAGTAAGTGGGTTTTTATCTGTCACTAGGAAAGCACTTCTGGCATGATTGAAAATGATGGAGGAGGGCTGACAATGACACTCAGTGAAGAGAAAGAGAGTTACACATACAGTATCTGAACCTGGCACAGCAGCTGAACAAAAAGTATAAAGCAATACACTCTAACATTGTTTTATTGCTAGCTCAGACTGGACTCTGAAATGGAGACAGCACATCCCTTTATTTTAGTCACCCAGATTGGTCTAGACGTAACATAGTAACCGTAAATCCGGAGACTCTCAAATTAGTATACATTACGTTTGGTATGGTTACATTAGACAAAATATTTTTACTATTAACATTTCATTTGTTTGTATTTTACCCCCTTTTCAGTTATAAACTTGTCTCATTGTTGCAATTCCCCAATGGGCTCGGGAGAAGTGAAGGTTGAGTCATGCGTCCTCTGAAAGATTGTCCATTTGGAAGACACATTTGCAACCAAGCTTTAACATTCTGACTGATGTCTTGAGATGTCCAGAGAAATGTTCTTGTTACTTACAACCTCAGGCTAATGCGATTAGCATATGTTAGCTCACCGTCCCGTGGACAGGACACCGATCCCGAAGAAGAACAATTTTGGTCTTTAATTAATGCAGGGCCGACAGACAAGTTCCTTACTTTTCCCCTTTCCACTTGCCTCTTCCATTCTTGCGGTAATGCTGCAATTAGTTGGTTGTATTTTTAAACCTTTTTTTAGAAAAATAATGTTATTTTTTTTATCAATTAGTATATTTGAGTTAAACCATAAAATGTGTTGTTAAATTTGTTCAGTATTTTCTGGTGGATTAAACTGAAATTTCAACCAACTTTCTATGGCTTGTTTTAAAAATAGCGATATTTTCGAGATAATTACATTTTCAAATAAGCAAAAGCGAGAGGTTGTAATCTGAATGAGGGGAGAAACGACATTCTTTAACATGGGGTGAGACATTCTTACTAATATGCTAGAGAACCAGTTTGGATTTAAGTATAACTTTTGTATGACTGACGCCTGTAGTGAGAGGTCTAATGCTTTAAAATGTTATTATTTTTATTTTTTATTTCACCTTTATTTAACCAGGTAAGCTAGTTGAGAACAAGTTCTCATTTACAACTGCGACCTGGCCAAGATAAAGCAAAGCAGTGCGACACAAACAACAACACAGAGTTACACATGGAATAAACTACAAGTTAATAACACAATATAAAAAAAAGAAAGTCTATATACAGTGTGTGCAAATGGCATGAGGAGGTAAGGCAATAAATAGGCCATAGTAGCAAAGTAATTACAGTTTAGCAGATTAACATTGGAGTGATAGATGAGCAGATGATGATGAGCAGATGATGGTGTGTAAGTAGTGATACTGGTGTGCAAAAGAGCAGCAAAGTAAATACAAACAATATGGGGATGAGGTAGGTAGATTGGGTGGGCTATTTACAGATGGACTAAATACAGCTGCAGCGATTGGTTAGCTGCTCAGTTAGCTGATGTTTAAAGTTAGTGAGGGAAATGTAAGTCACCAGCTTCAGCGATTTTTTTATTTACTTATTTATTTTTATTTATTTTTATTTTTTATTTTTTTCAATCGGTAATACTCACTGGCAGCAGAGAACTGGAAGGAAAGGCGGCCAAAGGGGGTGTTGACTTTGGTGATGACCAGTGAGATATACCTGCTGGAGCACATGCTACGGGTGGGTGTTTTTATCGTGACCGGTGAGCTGAGATAAGGCGGAGCTTTACATAGCATAGACTTATAGATGACCTGGAGCCACGAATATGTAGCGAATATGACGAATATGTAGCCAGGGCCAGCCGACTAGAGCATACAGGTCGCAGTGGTGGGTGGTATAAGGCGCTTTGGTAACAAAACGGATGGCACTGTGATAGACTACATCCAATTTTCTGAATAGAGTATTGGAAGCTATTTTGTAGATGACATCGCCGAAGTCGAGGATCGGTAGGATAGTCAGTTTTACTAGGGTAAGTTTAGCGGTGTGAGTGAAGGAGGCTTTGTGTAATGCCCAGGGTGTAGTGGAGTAAGAAGTCAGACGCAGGAGACAGAGAGTTCAGAGTAGCGTTACTACTTTAATCACCACATACAGTGGGGAGAACAAGTATTTGATACACTGACGATTTTGCAGGTTTTCCTACTTACAAAGCATGTAGAGGTCTGTAATTTTTATCATAGGTACACTTCAACTGTGAGAGATGGAATCTAAAACAAAAATCCAGAAAATCACATTGTATGATTTTTAAGTCATTAATTAGCATTAATTAGCATAATTAGCGGGGTAATAAAGCCCAACTAATTAACCTAATTACAAACAGGTGTAACTAATAAACAGACGAGGAGGGGGAGGGAAAAAATCAGTGGTAGCTAGTAGGCCGGTGACGACGACCGCCGATCGCCACCCGAACAGGAAGGGGAGCCACCTTCGGTAGGAGTCGTGACAGTAATCCCCCCCCCCCCTGACGAGCGGCTCCCGCAGCGCGCCGACACCGGCCTCGAGGGCGACCCGGAGGGCGAGGCACAGGGCGATCCGGATAGAGGCGATGGTAATCCCTCAACATTGACGGATCCAAAATGTCCCCCACCGGTACCCAGCACCTCTCCTCCGGACCGTACCCCTCCCAGTCTACGAGGTACTGCAGGCCCCTCACCCGGCGTCTCGAGTCCAGAATGGCCCGTATCGTGTACGCCGGAGACCCCTCGATGTCCAGAGGGGGAGGAGGGACCTCCGGCACCTCACCGTCCTGCAGGGGACCAGCTACCACCGGCCTGAGGAGAGACACATGAAACGAGGGGTTAATACGATATTAGGAAGGGAGTTGTAATCGATAACACACCTCGTTTATTCTCCTCAGGACTTTGAAGGGCGCTACGCACTGCGGCCCCAGTTTCCGGCAGGGCAAGCGGAGGGGTAGGTTTCGGGTCGAGAGCCAGACCCTGTCCCCCGGTACAAACACGGGGGCCTCACTGCGATGGCGGTCAGCACTCCTCTTCTGCCGTCCACTGGCTTGTTTGAGGGATTCCTGGACGGCCCTCCAGGTCTCCTTGGAGCGCTGCACCCACTCCTCCACCACAGGAGCCTCGGTCTGACTCGGATGCCACGGTGCCAGGATCGGCTGGTAGCCCAACACACACTGGAACGGAGATAGGTTGATGGAGGAGTGACGGAGTGAATTTTGGGCCAACTCCGCCCATGGGACGTACCTAGCCCACTCGCTGGGCCGGTCCTTGCAATACGACCGCAGGGGACTGGGGACCCAGTCTCAGAATTTTTGGTGGCCTTCCTAAGTCAGGATTCAGACACGGCAAGGACATAAGGGTTGGCAGAGTGTGCTAAAGCAGTGAGTAAAACAAGCTTAGGGAGGAGGCTTCTGATAACATGCATGAAACCAGGGCTTTTTTGATTACATAGGTCAACAAATGAGAGTGCCTGGGGACACGTAGGGCCTGGGTTAGCCTCCACATCACCCAAGGAACAGAGGAGGAGTAGGATGAGGGTACGGCGAAAGGCTAGCAAAACTGGTTGTCTAGTGCGTTGGGGACAGTGAATAAAAGGAGCAGATTTCTGGGCATGGTAGAATAGATTTAGGGCATAATGTGCAGACAGGGGTATAGTGGGGTGTGGGTACAGTAGAGGTAAGCCCAGGCACTGAGTGATAAGAGAGGTTGCATCTCTGGACACGCTGGTTATACTGGGTGAGGTCACCTCATGTGTGGGAGGTGGGGACAAAGGAGGTATCTGAGGCATGTACAGTGGGACTAGGGGCTCCGCAGTAAACTAAAACAATGATAACTATTCTAATTAACAGTATACAAGGCATATTGACATTTGAGACACGGCGTTTAAAGTTAGCAGGCCGGGGTAGGTAGAAGCGTCTGCTCCGACGCCCGGCAAAGGCCGGTTGAAGGCACAGATGATGGAATTACGTCTGCGGACCAGTCATGGTGGTACGGCGGGGCGCCGTGTCGACGAAGAGACCGGGCCAGATGGCGATAGAGGTATTGTAGTTGTGGTAATTTTGTTTGCTAGCCGGGAGATGCGCTTGCTCAGGGCTAGCTTCGGAGCTGGGTCACTCAGTGGCAGCTAGCTAGCTGTGATGATCAATGGTCGAGGGTTTACGGCAGGAATCCGGCATTGTAGTGGATAAAAACAGTCCGAGGCTGGCAGGTATTATCCAGGCTAAAAAACGGCTGGTGCCTGAACAGAGGGTAAAGGCCGCTAGCAGTGGCTAACAATTACTAAATACTAAATAGCTAGTAGCTAATTAGTTGGCTACCTTCTGATGAATGTTTTGGCTATAAAGTTTTTAAAAAAGCGGATCCGTGTCACAGTCTCGTCACTTCCTGTTGAATCTGCAGACGTGTTGCTGTGCGTTTTGTTGCTGTGCGTTTTGCTGCCAACTTTACTTTACTTTGCTAGCAGACAACTAAACGTTTTTTGTTTTGTTTCTGTTTTTAATTACCGTTTATATTTTTAGTTTTTCCATCGCAACTTTTTTCCCTCATTCAACTTTTTCACTCCGGACGCTTTATCTGGACATGGTTCGTCAACACCTTCAACAGCCGAAGCTAAGTAGTAACATTAACATGATGTCTTCTAATTGCAGTCGCTGTACTCATAATATACAGGAGAACGATCGCCTTACGGCGAAAATAGCTGTGCTGCAAGCCCAGCTTCAGACGCAATCGTTAGGCAAGGGTAATTTCAGTGTAGGAAAGGAAGAAACAGCGTCTGTGCCACCAGTAAGTACAGATAGTAACGTTAGTATAAATCCCCCCGCACAGTCCCCGCAGCCGGACAACTTTCTCATGGCTTCTGGAGGGAAATGCTGTTGGAATGCTCAACCGGTGTCGCTCATTCAGCCGACAGAAACTTTCAACCGGTTTTCCCCATTATGTAGCGAGTCGGAGTCTGAGTCTTCTCTTGTCTCTACTCCTCCCGTTACGGGGTCTGAGACGCCGAAGGCTCCCACCATTAGCTCTGACAAATTGAAAACCCTAGTCATTGGCGACTCCATTACCCGCAGTATTAGACTTAAAACGAATCACCCAGCGATCATACACTGTTTACCAGGGGGCAGGGCTACCGACGTTAAGGCTAATCTTAAGATGGTGCTGGCTAAAGCTAAATCTGGCGAGTGTAGAGAGTATAGAGATATTGTTATCCACGTCGGCACCAACGATGTTAGGATGAAACAGTCAGAGGTCACCAAGTGCAACATAGCTTCAGCGTGTAAATCAGCTAGAAAGATGTGTCGGCATCGAGTAATTGTCTCTGGCCCCCTCCCAGTTAGGGGGAGTGACGAGCTCTACAGCAGAGTCTCAGCACTCAATCGCTGGTTGAAAACTGTTTTCTGCCCCTCCCAAAAGATAGAATTTGTAGATAATTGGCCCTCTTTCTGGGACTCACCCACAAACAGGACCAAGCCTGACCTGCTGAGGAGTGACGGACTCCATCCTACCTGGAGGGGTGCTCTCATCTTATCTACCAACATAGATAGGGCTCTAACTCCTTTAGCCCCACAATGAAATAGGGTGCAGGCCAGGCAGCAGGCTGTTAGCCAACCTGCCAGCTTAGTGGAGTCTGCCAATAGCACAGTCAGTGTAGTCAGCTCAGCCATACCCATTGAGACTGTGTCTGTGCCTCGACCTAGGTTGGGCAAAACTAAACATGGCGGTGTTCGCCTTAGCAATCTTATTAGGATAAAGACCTCCTCCATTCCTGCCATTATTGAAAGAGATCGTGATACCTCACATCTCAAAATAGTGTTACTTAATGTTAGATCCCTCACTTCAAAGGCAGTCATAGTCAATGAACTAATCACTGATCATAATCTTGATGTGATTGGCCTGACTGAAACATGGCTTAAGCCTGATGAATTTACTGTGTTAAATGAGGCCTCACCTCCTGGTTACACTAGTGACCATATCCCCCGTGCATCCCGCAAAGGCGGAGGTGTTGCTAACATTTACGATAGCAAATTTCAATTTACAAAAAAAAAAATGGCGTTTTCGTCTTTTGAGCTTCTAGTCATGAAATCTATGCAGCCTACTCATTCACTTTTTATAGCTACTGTTTACAGGCCTCCTGGGCCATATACAGCGTTCCTCTCTGAGTTTCCTGAATTCCTATCAGACCTTGTAGTCATAGCAGATCATATTCTAATTTTTGGTGATTTTAATATTCACATGGAGAAGTCCACAGACCCACTCCAAAAGTCTTTCGGAGCCATCATCGACTCAGTGGGTTTTGTCCAACATGTCTCTGGACCTACTCACTGCCACAGTCATACTCTGGACCTAGTTTTGTCCCATGGAATAAATGTTGTAGATCTTAATGTTTTTCCACATAATCCTGGACTATCGGACCACCATTTTATTACGTTTGCAATCGCAACAAATAATCTGCTCAGACCCCAACCAAGGAGCATCAAAAGTCGTGCTATAAATTCTCAGACAACACAAAAATTCCTTGATGCCCTTCCAGACTCCTTCTGCCTACCCAAGGACGTCAGAGGACAAAAAT
The DNA here is from genome assembly GCF_016432855.1 of Salvelinus namaycush. Lineage (NCBI taxonomy): Eukaryota > Metazoa > Chordata > Actinopteri > Salmoniformes > Salmonidae > Salvelinus > Salvelinus namaycush. The sequence goes on from NC_052317.1 coordinate 37,243,268, forward strand.
CAGTTAACCACTTAACTGAGGAACTCAATTTAACCTTGCGCAATACCCTAGATGCAGTTGCACCCCTAAAAACGAAAAACATTTGTCATAAGAAACTAGCTCCCTGGTATACAGAAAATACCCGAGCTTTGAAGCAAGCTTCCAGGAAATTGGAACGGAAATGGCGCCACACCAAACTGGAAGTCTTCCGACTAGCTTGGAAAGACAGTACCGCGCAGTACCGAAGAGCCCTCACTGCTGCTCGATCATCCTACTTTTCCAACTTAATCGAGGAAAATAAGAACAATCCAAAATTTCTTTTTGATACTGTTGCAAAGCTAACTAAAAAGCAGCATTCCCCAAGAGAGGATGGCTTTCACTTCAGCAGTAATAAATTCATGAACTTCTTTGAGGAAAAGATCATGACCATTAGAAAGCAAATTACGGACTCCTCTTTAAATCTGCGTATTCCTCCAGGGCTTAGCTGTCCTGGATCTGCACAGCTCTGCGAGGGCCTGGGATCGGGAGAGACACTTAAGTGTTTTAGTACTATATCTCTTGACACAATGATGAAAATAATCATGGCCTCTAAACCTTCAAGCTGCATACTGGATCCTATTCCTACTAAACTGCTGAAGGAGCTGCTTCCTGTGCTTGGCCCTCCTATGTTGAACATAATAAACAGCTCTCTATCCACCGGATGTGTACCAAACTCACTAAAAGTGGCAGTGATAAAGCCTCTCTTGAAAAAGCCAAACCTTGACCCGGAAAATATAAAAAACTATCGGCCTATATCGAATCTTCCATTCCTCTCAAAAATTTTAGAAAAAGCTGTTGCGCAGCAACTCACTGCCTTTCTGAAGACAAACAATGTATACGAAATGCTTCAGTCTGGTTTTAGACCCCATCATAGCACTGAGACTGCACTTGTGAAGGTGGTAAATGACCTTTTAATGGCGTCAGACCGAGGCTCTGCATCTGTCCTCGTGCTACTAGACCTTAGTGCTGCCTTTGACACCATCGATCACCACATTCTTTTGGAGAGACTGGAAACCCAAATTGGTCTACACGGACAAGTTCTGGCCTGGTTTAGATCTTACCTGTCGGAAAGATATCAGTTTGTCTCTGTGAATGGTCTGTCCTCTGACAAATCAACTGTACATTTCGGTGTTCCTCAAGGTTCCGTTTTAGGACCACTATTGTTTTCACTATATATTTTACCTCTTGGGGATGTTATTCGAAAACATAATGTTAACTTTCACTGCTATGCGGATGACACACAGCTGTACATTTCAATGAAACATGGTGAAGCCCCAAAATTGCCCTCGCTAGAAGCCTGTGTTTCAGACATAAGGAAGTGGATGGCTGAAAACTTTCTACTTTTAAACTCGGACAAAACAGAGATGCTTGTTCTAGGTCCCAAGAAACAAAGAGATCTTCTGTTAAATCTGACAATTAATCTTGATGGTTGTAAAGTCGTCTCAAATAAAACTGTGAAGGACCTCGGCGTTACTCTTGACCCTGATCTCTCTTTTGACGAACATATCAAGACTGTTTCAAGGACAGCTTTTTTCCATCTACGTAACATTGCAAAAATCAGAAATTTTCTGTCCAAAAATGATGCAGAAAAATTAATCCATGCATTTGTTACTTCTAGGTTAGACTACTGCAATGCTCTACTTTCCGGCTACCCGGATAAAGCACTAAATAAACTTCAGTTAGTGCTAAATACGGCTGCTAGAATCCTGACTAGAACCAAGAAATTTGATCATATTACTCCAGTGCTAGCTTCCCTACACTGGCTTCCTGTTAAGGCAAGGGCTGATTTCAAGGTTTTACTGTTAACCTATAAAGCGTTACATGGGCTTGCTCCTACCTATCTTTCCGAGTTGGTCCTGCCGTACATACCAATACGTACGCTACGGTCACAAGACGCAGGCCTCCTAATTGTCCCTAAAATTTCTAAGCAAACAGCGGGAGGCAGGGCTTTCTCCTATAGATCTCCATTTTTATGGAATAGTCTGCCTACCCATGTGAGAGACGCAGACTCGGTCTCAACCTTTAAGTCTTTACTGAAGACTTATCTCTTCAGTAGGTCATATGATTGAGTGTAGTCTGGCCCAGGAGTGTGAAGGTGAACGGAAAGGCTCTGGAGCAACGAACCGCCCTTGCTGTCTCTGCCGGGCCGGTTCCCCTCTCTCCACTGGGATTCTCTGCCTCTAACCCTGTTACTGGGGCTGAGTCACTGGCTTGCTGGTGCTCTTTCATGCCGTCCCTAGGAGGGGTGCGTCACTTGAGTGGGTTGAGTTACTGACGTGAACTTCCTGTCTGGGTTGGCGCCCCCCCTTGGTTGTGCTGTGGTGGAGACCTTTGTGGGCTATACTCGGCCTTGTCTCAGGATTGTAAGTTGGTGGTTGAGGATATCCCTCTAGTGGTGTGGGGGCTGTGCTTTGGCAGAGTGGGTGGGGTTATATCCTTCCTGTTTGGCCCTGTCCGGGGGTTTCTTCGGATGGGGCCACAGTGTCTCCTGACCGCTCCTGTCTCAGCCTCCAGTATTTATGCTGCAGTAGTTTATGTGTCGGGGGGCTGGGGTCAGTTGGTTATACCTGGAGTACTTCTCCTGTCTTATCCAGTGTCCTGTGTGAATTTAAGTATGCTCTCTCTAATTCTCTCGTTCTCTCTTTCTCTCTGAGAACCTGAGCCCTAGGACCATACGTCAGGACTACCGGGCATGCTGACACCTTGCTGTCCCCAGTCCGCCCGGCCTTGCTGCTATTCCAGTTTCAACTGTTCTGCCTGCGGTTACGAAACCCCTACCTGTCCCAGACCTGCTGTTTTCAACTCTTAATGATCGGCTATGAAAAGCCAACTGAGATTTATTCCTGATTATTATTTGACCATGCTTGTCATTTATGAACATTTTGAAAATCTTGGCTCTCTCTAATTTTCTCCTTCTCTCTTTCTCTCGGAGGACCTGAGCCCTAGGACCATACGTCGGGACTACCGGCCGTGGTGACTCCTTGCTGCCCCCAGTCCGCCTGGCCTTGCTGCTATTCCAGTTTCAACTCTTCTGCCTGCGGTTATGGAACCCCTACCTGTCCCAGACCTGCTGTTTTCAACTCTTAATGATCGGCTATGAAAAGCCAACTGAGATTTATTCCTGATTATTATTTGACCATGCTTGTCATTTATGAACATTTTGAAAATCTTGGCTCTCTCTAATTTTCTCCTTCTCTCTTTCTTTCTCTCGGAGGACCTGGGCCCTAGGACCATGCGTCGGGACTGCCGCCCGTGGTGACTCCTTGCTGTCCCCAGTCCGCCTGGCCTTGCTGCTATTCCAGTTTCAGCTGTTCTGCCTGCGGTTATGGAACCGCCACCTGTCCCAGACCTGTTGTTTTTCAACTCTTAATGATCAGCTATGAAAAGCCAACTGAAAATTATTCATGATTATTATTTGACCATGCTTGTCACTTATGAACATTTTTGAACATCTTGGCATAGTTCTGTTATAATCTCCACCCGGCACAGCCAGAAGAGGACTGGCCACCCCTCATAGCCTGGTTCCTCTCTAGGTTTCTTCCTAGGTTTTGGCCTTTCTAGGGAGTTTTTCCTAGCCACCGTGCTTCTACACCTGCATTACTAGCTGTTTGGGGTTTTAGGCTGGGTTTCTGTACAGCACTTCGAGATATTAGCTGATGTACGAAGGGCTATATAAAATAAAATTGATTGATTGATTGATTGATTGAGTAAGGCGGGTTACCGGAAGGTATATTTAATAAAAAAATTGAAAAAGAGATTGAAAAGGAATTGGAATATATACGAAAAATACAAAAAGTAAACGAGATGACGACAAACCACGTCTGCACTGCTACGCCATCTTGGAATTATTATTATTTTTTAATTCTGCCCTCCGAATTCATATTTATTATATGTCTGGCCTTTAACCTAACTCCTAACCCTAACCTTAGCCTTAAACGTAACCCTTTACCCTAACTCCTAACCTTAACCCTAACCCCTAGCCTAGCTAAAGTTAGCCATCTAGCTAATACATACACTACATGACAACAAGTATGTGGACACCTGCTCGTCGAACATCTCATTCCAAAATCATGGGCATTAATATGGAGTTGGTCCCCTATTTGCTACTATGACAGCCTCCACTCTTCTGGGAAGGCTTTCCACTAGATGTTGGAACATTGCTGCGGGGTCTTGCTTCCATTCAGCCACAAGGAGATTGGTGAGGTCGGGCACTGATGTTGGGTAATTAGGCCTGGCTTGTAGTCAACGTTCCAATTCATCCCAAAGGTGTTCGATGGGGTTTTGGTCAGGGCTCTGTGCAGTCCAGTCAAGTTCTTCCACACTGATCTTGACAAACCATTTCTGTATGGACCTCACTTTGTTGACAGGGCATTGTCATGCTACAAAGTTGGAAGCACAGAATCATCTAGAATGTCATATGCTGCAGTGTTAAGATTTGCCTTCACTGGAACTAAGTGTGCCTAGAGCGAACCATGAATAACAGCCCCACCCCATTATTCTTCTTCCACCAAACTTTACAGTTAGCACTATTAATTCAGGCAGGTAGCGTTCTACTGGCATCCACCAAACCCAGATTCGTCCGTTGGACTGACAGATGGTGAAGCGTGATTCATCACTCCAGAGAACGCATTTCCACTGCTCCAGAGTCCAATGGTGGCGAGCTTAACACCAATCCAGCCAACACTTGGCATTGAGCATGGTGATCTCAGGCTTGTGTGCAGCTGCTCGGCCATGGAAACCCATTTCAGGATGCTCCCGACAAACAGTTCTTGTGCTGACGTTGCTTCCAGGGGCAGGTTGGAACTTGGTAGTGAGTGTTGCAACCGAGGACAGACAATTTGTACGCGCTATGAGCTTCAGCATTCAGCGGTCCCATTCTTTGAGCTTGTGTGGCCTACCACTTTGCTGCTGAGCCGTTGTTGCTCCTAGACATTTACACACAATAACAGCACTTACAGTTGATCGGGGCAGCTCTAGCAGGGCAGAATTTGAAGGCGTGTCCACATACCTTTGTACATAAAGTGTACCATACAAAATATAAAATATCTAAATGGAATGTCTTGGATTTACGTACAGAATCATACGAACTGCTTTGAGATCACGTTGAGTCACCTGATGTCTTGTGTGTCTGGAATGGGGAGCATCAGGGTGGTGTGAGTAAGTTGGCCAAACATAAAAGCCTGCTGGCATATGCTTGGACAGATGTTACTGTCTGACTGGGGAGAATATATTGATTCATAATGAGGTCTATATAGTGTATCTATTTTGTATTTATTTATTTATTTCATTCCCCCTTTACTTTTTAAAATAAAATATGTTTTTAATTTGATCTAAGAGGTGTATTATAATACTGGGTACACATCAGAGTAAGTGCTGCCCACAACATGTGTGAACAATATGTGCAAGGTGTGGGTTGATGGCACTCCCCTCACCATGATAATATATCCTTGTAACTCTGATTATCGGCATGACAACAGGAGCATTACCATAGAATTGAGAAGCACTGCTTTAGATGGTAGCTGTGATTACATCAACGCTACAGGTATAATATAAGGAACTTTGTTCAACTCGGGTTGAAATGAAGATTGTGCCATGTTTTGATCTTGGACCCCGCCGCACCAGTGTTTATCCGTAAATGAGGGCCTGTGGGAGTGTTATTTCTCTTTCTCTATTTCTTTCTCTCGTTCTTTCTCTCTTTCTCATAGCAGGCCTGTTTATTGTCACACCTCCGCCTGTATTTCTCCTCCTCCTCCACGGTGAACACTACAGGCATTGTCTCTGTGCCCTTTCTTCTAACTGTAAGTCTCTTTGGATGAGAGAAACTGCCACAATAACAAACAGCCAGCTGACATTCTGCGTCTTTCTGCCAGCACTTGTGTTGAACCCCACTGTTAATACCCTTTAGTCATCACCACAGTATGTGATTACTTTAAATTGCACTCTTCTATTGTAACGCTGTGATTGTTTTTTAGATGTTTCTCAAGCTGTTTACCCTGCGTAGTGGCTGTGGGAGACAGAGTGAACTGCAACCTGTTTCTATTGCCTATATTACCACGGTAACTGTCCTGCTCTAGGGACCATAACAAAAATATATCATTTTTTATCAACTTGCATATGGATTTCCAAAAAGGGGATTTGATTGAACATCAGTATATCTGTGCACCTTTCTCCTTCTCTCCACCTCCTTGGCTTTGTTAGAGACATGTCATGTTTCTGAGTGGTCCCAGACAGACGCAGTGAGGCATGCAGACCTGGCTGTCCAGAACTTGACTTGTCTGGATATGACATGAGACTTGAGAGACAGCTGAGAGTTTGTGCACAGACTTTTAATACGAAATTGGAGGGACTATAGAGCACATCTCACATTTATAAATAGGATGTTTACAGCATAGCCTAATCAGAATGAGTGTTGCTACTGCCAATTTCATGAAACTGTCATAGCTCTTCTGTGCTTAAATCTAAGGCCGGGATTCAATCCGATCGCCCGATTCGTCTATGCACCTAAGCTTTGTGTTTCCCTTAAAGGGATAGATAAAGATTATGGCAATTAAGCCCTATTTTCTATTTCCCCAGAGTCAGATTAACTCATGGACACTATTTCTATGTCTCTGTATGCAGTTTGAAAGAAGTTGAAGGTCTATGGGATCCGCTAGCTGATTGTGCTTACGCTAGCTGATCCCATAGACTTTCAGTTATTGCGCTAACGCTCGTTAGAAATTGCTCCAGAAACTAACTTGAACTTCTTTCAAACCACATACAGAGACATAAACAAGGTATCCATGAGTTCATCTGACTCTGGGTAACTATCCCTTTAAGCTGTGAGACATTTCCATTTCATATGTGAGAAGAACAAAATGCAATTGGAATCTTTCAGAATGTTCTCTCAGAACAGTCTGAAACTGAGATACTGTAAGAAAGACCTTCAGAAATCACCACTGCCCATCTGACACTCTGACTGACTCACCCTCATCACCTCAACACATAAAGACAGACTGATTCCAGGCCTGCTTGTCTAAGATATTTGATGGGAACCATATTGAAGGATGGGGGGAGGAGAATAAGGTGAAAGAGAAAGAGAGAAGGAGAGGTGAGTGGGCGGACTCTGCGAAGCCAGGTTTGAAAAAAGATGGGGAAATGAACCTGATACATTATCTAAAAAACCCTAGGCCTAGAGTAAGATGGAGGGAAGAGATGATGGAGACAATCTATGAAAGGGTAGAACATGACAGATGGCAGGAGTACGTGCCATGGATGAATGAAATATCAGGACAAGAATGAAAGCCAACACCTCCACGTTCCAGAGATGTCATCGATCATTAGCTAGGTCTTTATCTTGATCCTCACGCCTTACGATAAGAGTATTTCAATGTGAAAGGGATATTCAGCCACACTAAGCAGACAATGAGTGACAGAGACTGTAAGGTAGAGGTATTCCTTTCCCCTTTGCAAGGGAGGGTTAGTTGATGTGTGAGATAGAAAATAACACTGTACGTTTCTAACCACTCCACTGCATGTGATTCTTGGTCCTCGGTTCGACGTCCATGTACTTCTATAAATACCAACCATCATCCAAAAAACACTTGGCAGTGAGTCACACAGAAGGTGCACTAATAATACCAAAGCAAAGCACAGAGCAGGAAGAATGGAGGGAAGGATGGAAAGATGGAGAAAAGGGCCCTGAAGGTCTTCATTTGATTAAACGACTACTTCATTTCCTCCTCTCCTTCCGGCGATGTGTTGATGCCGTCCATCGAGCTCGGAACCAGCGTGAATCCTTCCTGCCGTCGGCAGCGTTCTAAATAGACTTAAACAACCCTTCTACTGTATCTAATAATACATAAATTAATGGGAAATTAAATGACACGTACGTTTGTTAGTGGAGGCTATTTGGGAGAGAGTCAGAATAGTGATTGAATTGATATCCGGCTGCCTGGAACACTCCACAGAGCGCTGTGTATTTTATTTTTTTACTAACATGCATATATCAAGTGTTGAACAGCCTTTCATTCTGAACACTCTTAGAAAAAAGGGTTCCAGCTGTCCCCATAGGAGAACCCTTTTTGGTTCCAGGTAGACTGTTTTTGGTTTCAGGTAGAACCCTTTTCAGTTCCATGTAGAATCCTCTGTGGAAAGGGTTCTTCATGGAACCCAAAAGGGTTCTACGTGGAAACAAAAAGGGTTATTCAAAGGGTTATCCTATGGGGACAGCCGAATGACCATTTTAGGATCTAGATAGCACCTTGTTTTCTAAAAGTGTACTAAGGTTTAAAGTCAGGTTTGTGTAGTAGCCTATGTGAGTCATATTCATTCATCATTCAACAGGACTTGTGATTTTTGTTAACTCTTCACACCTTCCCACCCAGGGCCGTGCACAGACCTTTGAAGGGGCAGGTGCTCAAAATGAAGAAAAATGGAAAAACCCATATACATTTCTTACATTAATAGCTTATTATGTAATGCTCCTGTTGTCAAATTTCAACATATGTTCTTTAGCATAGGCTTTTATTTTTTGTCAGCATCACAATCTTAAAAGAGAAGGCGGAGGGGTAGGCTATCAGCTTATCATAGCTAATGTATAGTAGATTGTTTCAACAGCATTGTTTACTACCTTATTTACATAATCTAACTAGTCCTTACCTGTAATTGGAGCTTGTTCCGCTCTGCACATTCCTGTTCCCACCCTTAGAACTCTCTCTCTCTGCACATTCCCGTTTCCACTCTTAGAACTCTCTCTCTCTGCACATTCCCGTTTCCACTCTTAGAACTCTCTCTCTCTGCACATTCCCGTTTCCACTCTTAGAACTCTCTCTCTCTGCACGTTCCTGTTCCCACTCTTAGAACTCTCTCTCTCTGCACATTCCTGTTCCCACCCTTAGAACTCTCTCTCTCTGCACATTCCCGTTTCCACTCTTAGACCTCTCTCTCTCTGCACATTCCCGTTTCCACTCTTAGAACTCTCTCTCTCTGCACATTCCCGTTTCCACTCTTAGAACTCTCTCTCTCTGCACGTTCCTGTTCCCACTCTTAGACCTCTCTCTCTCTGCACGTTCCTGTTCCCACCCTTAGACCTCTCTCTCTGCACGTTCCTGTTCCCACTCTTAGACCTCTCTCTCTGCACGTTCCTGTTCCCACTCTTAGACCTCTCTCTCTGCAAATTCCTGTTCCCACCCTTAGACCTCTCTCTCTCTCTGCACGTTCCTGTTCCCACTCTTAGACCTCTCTCTCTCTGCACGTTCCTGTTCCCACTCTTAGACCCCTCTCTCTCTGCACGTTCCTGTTCCCACTCTTAGACCTCTCTCTCTCTGCACGTTCCTGTTCCCACTCTTAGACCTCTCTCTCTCTGCACGTTCCTGTTCCCACTCTTAGACCTCTCTCTCTCTGCACGTTCCCATTTCCACTCTTAGACCTCTCTCTCTCTGCACGTTCCTGTTCCCACTCTTAGACCTCTCTCTCTCTGCACGTTCCTGTTCCCACTCTTAGACCTCTCTCTCTCTGCACGTTCCTGTTTCCACTCTTAGACCTCTCTCTCTGCACGTTCCTGTTCCCACTCTTAGACCTCTCTCTCTCTGCACGTTCCTGTCCCACTCTTAGACCTCTCTCTCTCTGCACGTTCCTGTTCCCACTCTTAGACCTCTCTCTCTGCACGTTCCTGTTCCCACTCTTAGACCTCTCTCTCTCTGCACGTTCCTGTTCCCACTCTTAGACCTCTCTCTCTCTGCACGTTCCTGTTCCCACTCTTAGACCTCTCTCTCTCTGCACGTTCCTGTTCCCACTCTTAGACCTCTCTCTCTCTGCACGTTCCTGTTCCCACCCTTAGACCTCTCTCTCTCTGCACGTTCCTATTCCCACTCTTAGACCTCTCTCTCTCTGCACGTTCCTGTTCCCACTCTTAGACCTCTTTCTCTCTGCACGTTCCTGTTCCCACTCTTAGAACTCTCTCTCTCTGCATGTTCCTGTTCCCACCCTTAGACCTCTCTCTCTCTGCACGTTCCCGTTCCCACTCTTAGAACTCTCTTTCTGCACGTTCCTGTTCCCACTCTTAGACCTCTCTTTCTGCACGTTCCTGTTCCCACTCTTAGACCTCTCTTTCTGCACGTTCCTGTTCCCACCCTTAGACCTCTCTCTCTCTGCACATTCCTGTTCCCACTCTTATACCTCTCTCTCTCTGCACGTTCCTGTCCCACTCTTAGAACTCTCTCTCTCTCTGCACGTTCCTGTTCCCACTCTTAGACCTCTCTCTCTCTGCACGTTCCTGTTCCCACTCTTAGACCTCTCTCTCTCTCTGCACGTTCCTGTTCCCACTCTTAGACCTCTCTCTCTGCACGTTCCTGTTCCCACTCTTAGACCTCTCTCTCTCTCTCTCTGCACGTTCCTGTTCCCACTCTTAGACCTATCTCTCTCTCTGCACGTTCCTGTTCCCACTCTTAGACCTCTCTCTCTGCACGTTCCTGTTCCCACTCTGAGACCTATCTCTCTCTCTCTGCACGTTCCTGTTCCCACTCTTAGACCTCTCTCTCTCTCTGCACGTTCCTGTTCCCACTCTTAGACCTCTCTCTCTCTCTGCACGTTCCTGTTCCCACTCTTAGACCTCTCTCTCTGCACGTTCCTGTTCCCACTCTTAGACCTCTCTCTCTTTCTCTGCACGTTCCTGTTCCCACTCTTAGACCTCTCTCTCTCTCTCTCCACGTTCCTGTTCCCACTCTTAGACCTCTCTCTCTCTCTCTGCACGTTCCTGTTCCCACTCTTAGACCTCTCTCTCTCTCTCTGCACGTTCCTGTTCCCACTCTTAGACCTATCTCTCTCTCTGCACGTTCCTGTTCCCACTCTTAGACCTCTCTCTCTCTGCACGTTCCTGTTCCCACTCTTAGACCTCTCTCTCTCTGCACGTTCCTGTTCCCACTCTTAGACCTCTCTCTCTCTGCACGTTCCCATTTCCACTCTTAGACCTCTCTCTCTCTGCACGTTCCTGTTCCCACTCTTAGACCTCTCTCTCTCTGCACGTTCCTGTTCCCACTCTTAGACCTCTCTCTCTCTGCACGTTCCCGTTTCCACTCTTAGACCTCTCTCTCTCTCCACGTTCCTGTTCCCACTCTTAGAACTCTCTCTCTCTGCACGTTCCTGTTCCCACTCTTAGACCTCTCTCTCTGCACGTTCCTGTTCCCACTCTTAGACCTCTCTCTCTCTGCACGTTCCTGTCCCACTCTTAGACCTCTCTCTCTCTGCACGTTCCTGTTCCCACTCTTAGACCTCTCTCTTTGAACGTTCCTGTTCCCACTCTTAGACCTCTCTCTCTCTCTGCACGTTCCTGTCCCACTCTTAGACCTCTCTCTCTCTGCACGTTCCTGTTCCCACTCTTAGACCTCTCTCTCTCTGCACGTTCCTGTTCCCACTCTTAGACCTCTCTCTCTCTGCACGTTCCTGTTCCCACTCTTAGACCTCTCTCTCTCTGCACGTTCCTGTTCCCACTCTTAGACCTCTCTCTCTCTGCACGTTCCTGTTCCCACCCTTAGACCTCTCTCTCTCTGCACGTTCCTGTTCCCACTCTTAGACCTCTCTCTCTCTGCACGTTCCTGTTCCCACTCTTAGACCTCTCTCTCTCTGCACGTTCCTGTTCCCACTCTTAGAACTCTCTCTCTCTGCACGTTCCTGTTCCCACTCTTAGACCTCTCTCTCTCTGCACGTTCCTGTTCCCACTCTTAGAACTCTCTTTCTGCACGTTCCTGTTCCCACTCTTAGACCTCTCTTTCTGCACGTTCCTGTTCCCACTCTTAGACCTCTCTTTCTGCACGTTCCTGTTCCCACCCTTAGACCTCTCTCTCTCTGCACATTCCTGTTCCCACTCTTATACCTCTCTCTCTCTGCACGTTCCTGTCCCACTCTTAGAACTCTCTCTCTCTCTGCACGTTCCTGTTCCCACTCTTAGACCTCTCTCTCTCTCTGCACGTTCCTGTTCCCACTCTTAGACCTCTCTCTCTCTCTGCACGTTCCTGTTCCCACTCTTAGACCTCTCTCTCTCTGCACGTTCCTGTTCCCACTCTTAGACCTCTCTCTCTCTCTCTGCACGTTCCTGTTCCCACTCTTAGACCTCTCTCTCTCTCCACGTTCCTGTTCCCACTCTTAGACCTCTCTCTCTCTCTCCACGTTCCTGTTCCCACTCTTAGACCTCTCTCTCTCTCTCTGCACGTTCCTGTTCCCACTCTTAGACCTCTCTCTCTCTTCCACGTTCCTGTTCCCACTCTTAGACCTCTCCTCTCTCTGCACGTTCCTGTTCCACTCTTAGACCTCTCTCTCTCTCTCTGCACGTTCCTGTTCCCACTCTTAGACCTATCTCTCTCTCTGCACGTTCCTGTTCCACTCTTAGACCTCTCTCTCTGCACGTTCTGTTCCCACTCTTAGACTATCTCTCTCTCTGCACGTTCCTGTTCCCACTCTTAGCCCTCTCTCTCTCTCTCTGATTACAAGGTCTCAGAGCAAACATCGGCAGAACCCAATATAACTACCAGTTACCACTCTATCACATCCTATCACTCTAACTTCCCATCCTACACTCTACACTCACTATGTTACACTCTAACTCCATGTTCCACTCACTCCCATGTTACCATAACTCCCATTCTACCACTCCTAACCAATCCATGTTACCACTCTATTAACTCTACCTCTCTTACCACTTAAATCCTCCACCATCCTACCACTCTAACTCCCATGTTACCACTCTAACCTACCCATGTTACCACTCTAACTCCCATGTTACCACTCTAACTCCAATCCTACATCTAACTCCCATCCTACCACTCTAACTCCCATGTTACCACTCTAACTTCCATGTTAACCACTCTAACTCCCGTTACCACTCTAATCCCATCTACCACTTAACTCCCATCCTACCACTCTAACTCACATGTTACTAATTAACTCCATTTACCACTCTAACTCCCATGTTACCACTCTAAAATCCCATGTTACCACTCTTCTCTAACTCCCATCCTACCACTCTAACTACCATCCTACCACTCTAACTCCCATCCTACCACTCTAACTCCCATCCTACCACTCTAACTCCCATCCTACAACTCAACTCACATCCTTACCACTTAACTTCCCATCCATCACTCTAACTCCCATCCTACCACTCTAACTCCCATCCTACCACTCTAACTCATGTTACCACTCTAACTCCCATGTTACACTACTCTAAACTCCCATTACCACTCTAACTCCCATGTTACCACTCTAACTCCCATGTTACCACTCTAACTCCCATTACCACTCTAACTCCCATCCTACCACTCTAATCTCCCATCCACTACCACTCTACAACTCACATGTTACCACTCTAACTCCCAGTTACCACTCTAACTCCCATGTTACCACTCTAACTCCATCTTACCACTTACTCCTTTACCACTCAACTCCATTACCACTCTAAATCCCATTTACCACTATAACTCCCATTACCACTCTAACTCCATGTTACCACTCTAAAAATCCCATCCTACCACATCTAACTCACATGTACCACCTAACTCACATTGTTACTACTCTAACTCCCTGTTACCACTCTAACTCCCATGTTACCACTCTAACTCCAATCCTACCACTCTAACTCCCATTTACCACTCTAACTCCCATCTACACTTAACTCCCATCCCTCTAACTCCATGTTACCACACAACTCCATGTTACCACTCTAACTACCCAGTTAACCACTCACTAACTCCACATGTTACCACTAACTCCCTGCCTAACTCTAACTCCCATCCTACCACTCTAATCTCCCATGTTACAACTCCATAACTAACTAGTTACCACCTAACTCCCATGTTACCACTCAATCCAATCCTACCACTCTAACTCCCATGTTACCAACTAACTCCCATCCTACCACTCTAACTCCACATCCCTACCACACTAACTCCCATTCTACCACTCTAACTCACATTCTTCACTTTAACTCCCATCCTACCACATCTAACTCCCCATCTTACCACTCTAACTACCATTTCCTACCACTCTAACTCCATTTACCAATCTAACTCACAATTAACCACTCTAACTCCCATGTTACCACTCTAACTCCCATGTTACCACCTAACTCCCATGTTACCACTCTAACTCCCATGTTACCCACACCAACTCACATGTTACACACTAATCACATCCTGTTACACCTCTAACTCCCATCCTACCACTCTAAACTCCATCCTAACACTCTAACTCCCACCTACCACTTAACTCCCCCCATTACCACTCTTAACTCCCATGTTCCACTATAACCTCCATTTACCATCTAACTTTCCCATGTTACCACTCTAACTCCCATCTACCAACTCTAACTCACATGTACCCACCTAACTCACACTGTTTACTCTAACTCCCATGTTACCACTCATAACATCCCATTTACCACTCTAACTCCCATAGTTACCACTCAACTCCATCCTACCAACTAATCCCATCCTACCACTACTAACCTCCCATGTTACCACCCTAACTCCCATCTACCAACTCTAACTCCCATGTTACCACCTAACTCCTTACAATCTAACTCCATGTACCACTCATAACTCCCATGTTACCACTCATTAACTCCCATTTACCACTCTAAACTCCCAATTTACCACTTCTAACTCCATGTTAACCACTCTAAACTCCCATGCTTACCACTCTAACTCCCATGTTACCACTCTAACTCCATTTACCCCACTCTAACTCCCATCTACACTCTACACTCCCATCCACACTCTAACTCCCAGTCCTACCACTCACTAACTCCCATCCTACCACTCTAACTCCCATGTTACCACTCTAACCCCACTACTAACCACTCTAACTCCCAACTCCCACTACCACTCTAACTCCATCCTACCACTCTAACTCCATGTTACCACTCTAACTCCACCATGTTACACTCTAACTCCCATGTACTACTCTAACTCACCATGTTACCACTCTAACTATCAGCAATGTACCATCCTAACTCCCATTTACACTCTAACTACCATCACTACCAATCTAACTCCATCCTACCACTCTAAACTCCCATGTTACCACTTAACTCCCATGTACCACTCTAACTACCATTCTATACCACATCCTAAAATCCCATCATTACCACTCTAACTCCATGTTACCACTCTCTAACTCCATGTTACCACTCTAACTCCCATCCTACCACTCTAACTCCCATCCTACACTCTAACCCCCCATGTACCACTTAAATCCCATGTTACCACCTAACTCCCATTCTACCACTCTAACTCCCATTACCACTCTAACTCCCATTTACACTTCTAACTCAACTGTTACCACTCTAACTCCATGTTACCACTCTAACTCCCATGTTACACTTAACTCCCTTTTACACTCTAACCACATGTACCACACTAACTCCCCTGTTCACTCTAACTCCCATCCTACACTCTAACCTCCCTTACCACTCTAACTCCTTCCAACTCCCATGTTACCAACTCTCAACTCCCATGTTACCACTCTAACTCCCATTCTACACTCTAACTCCCATCGTACACCTAATCCCATCCTACCACTCTCTAACTCCCATTCTACTCCCACTAACTCCAATCCCTACCACCTCTAACTCCCATGTTACCTAACCTCTAACATCCATCCTACCACTGTAAACTCCCATCTACACTCTAACATCCATCCTACCACTACTACACACAAATCTACCACTCTAACTCCATGTACCACTCTAACTCCATCTTACCACTCTAAACCTCCCACTCCCATTACCACTCTAACTCCCATCCTACCTACTTAACTACCATTACCACTCTAACTCCCATGTTACCACTCTAACATAACTCCCATGTTACCACTCTAACCTCCATCCTACCAATTAACCCATCCTACCACTCTAACTCCCATGTCTACCACTCTAACTCCCATGTTACCACCTATAACTCACATGTTACCACTCTAACTCCATCTACACACTCTAAACTCCACTTACCACTCTAATCACTTTACTCATAACTCCCATGTTACCACTCTAATCCCATTCCACTCTAAAATCAACATGTACACCACTCACTAACTCCATCCTACCACTGCTAACTCCCCATTCCTAACCCTCATAACTCCCATTACCACTCTAAACTCCCATCCTTACCACACTCAATAACTCCATCCTACCACTCTAAACTCCCATTCCTAACCACTCAACTCCCATCCTACCACTCTAAACTCCCATCTACCACTCTAAATCCCATCCTACCACTCTAAACAACATGTTACCCACTATAAACTCCCATGTTACTACTCTAACTCCCACGTTACCACTCTAACTCCATGTTACCACTCCAACTCCCTTACCAACTCTAACTCCCATCCTACCACTCTAACTCCCATCCTACCACTCTAACTCCATCCATCTACCTCTAACTCCCATGTTACCACCTCTAACTTCCCACTGAACCACCCATACCACTCTAACTCCATGTACCACTCTAACTCCCATTTCCTACCACTCTAACTCCCATGTTACCACTCTACCATGTTATTTACTTTTCACTCCCATGTTACCACTCTAACTCCATTACAACTCCAGTACCACTCTAACTCCCATGTTACCACTCTAACTCCCATCCTTACCACTCTAACTCACATGTTACACGCTAACTCACATGTTACACTAACTCCATGTTACCACTCTAACTTCCCACCGTTACCACCATACTCCCACTCCTACACTCTAACTCCATCCTACCACTCTAACTCCCATCCTAACCACTCTAACTCCCATGTTACCACTTCTAACTCTCCAGTTACAAACTAACTCCATGTTACCACTCTAATCCATGTTACACAATCTAAAACTCACATGTTACCACACTAACTTCCCATTGCTGCTACTCTTAACTCCCATCCTTACCACTCTAACTCCCATGCTACCACTCTAACTCCATACCACACTAACTCCCATGTTAACCACTATAAACTCCCATCCTACCACTCTAACTCCCATGTTACCCACAATAACACTCCCATCCTACACTCTAACTCCCATCCCCTAACCTACCACTAACTCCCAGGTTACCACTATAACTCCATGTTTTACTACTACTAACTCACATCCTACCACTCTAACTCCCATGTCCTACCACTCTAAACCCACTCCCCCCCATCCTACACTTACTCCAGTTAACCTAAACTCCCATGTTACCACTTAACTCCCATGTTACCACCTAACCCCATGACCTAACCTCATTCTACACATCTAACTCCCATGTTACCACTCTAACTCCCCTGTTACCACACTAACTCCCATGTTACCACTAACTCCCATCCTACCACTCTAACTTCCCATCCTTACCACTCTAAACTCCATCCTACCACTCTAACTCCCATCCTTACCACCTCATAACTCTCCATCCTACACTCTAACTCCCATGTTACCACTCTAAACTACCCATGTTACCACTCTAACTCCCCATGTTACACTCTAACTCCCCCATTCCTACACTCTAACTCACATGTATACAACTCATTCTAACTCACTGTTACCTACTCTAACTCCCATTGTTACCACTTAACTCCCATGTACACTCTAACTCCCATTGTTACCACTCTAACTCCACCCTACCACTATACTAATACCATCCTACCACTCTAAACTCCATGTTACCACTCTAACTCCCATGTACCACTTAACTCCCATGTTACCACTCTAATCCCATGTTACCACTCTAACTCCCATGTTTACCACTCTAACTCCATGTTACCACTCTAACTCCCATCCTAACCACTTAACTCCCATGTTACCACACTAACTCCCATGTGCTACTCTAACTCCCATGTTACCACTCTAACTCCCATTTAACACTTAACTCCCATGTTACCACTCTAACTCCCATCCACCTAATCCCATCCTACCACTCTAACCCATCTCCCTTATACTCCCATATACCACTCTAAACCTCCCATTCTACCACTCTAACTCACATTCTAACACTCTAACTCCATCTACCAATCTTAATTCCCAACACCTACCACTCTAACTCCATGTTACCAATCTAACTCCAATTACCTACTCTAAACAACTCCACGTACTACTAACTCCATGTTACCACTCTAACTCCCATATTCCACTCTAACATCCCATGTTACCACTCTAATCCCATCCTACCACTCTAATCCCATCCTACCACCTAACTCCATGTTCCACCTAACTTCTTTCCATACCTAACCCCATGTTACCACTCTAAACTCCCATCTCCTCCCAGTACTCACTCACTCTGTACCAACTCTAACTCCATGTTACACTTAACTCCCATCCTACCACTTAACTACCATCACCACTATACCCACCATGTTACCACCTTAACTCCCATTTACCACTCTAAAACTCCCAATCCTACACTCTAACTTCCCATCCTACCAATCGTAACTCCATGTTACTAACTCTAACTCCCATGTACAACTTAACACCTTTACACACACTAACTCCCATGTTACCACTCTAACACACTGTTACCACTCTAACTCACATGTTACACCACTAACTCCCATGTTTGCTACTCCTAACTTCCCATCCTATCACGCTAAACTCCCATGTTACCACTCTAAACTCCCGTTTGTTAAAACCATCCCATGTTACCACTCTAACTCATGCAGTTCCACTCAAATCCCATCCTACCACTCTAACTCCCATGTACCACACTAATCTCCCATCTACCACTCTAACCCATCTACCACACTAAACTTCCATCCTACCCTCTAACTCCCATCTACCACCTAAACTGCCATCCTAACCCAACTCTAAATACCTTAACCCCATCCTACCACTCTAAACTCCCATCTACCACTTAACCTACCATCCTACCACTCTAACTCCCATCCTACCACTCTAACTCCCATGTTACCACTCTAACTCCCATGTACCACTCAACTCCCATCCTAAACCCCACTCTAACAACTCCCCATGTGTACCTCTAAAACTCCCATGTTACACCACTAACTAACTCCCATCCTTACCACTCTAACTCCCATGTTACCAATCTAACTCCCATGTTACCACTCTAACTCCCATGTTACCACTCTAACTCCAATGTTACCACTCTAACTCCCATAGTCCACTCTAACTCCCATCTCACACTCTAACTCCCATTCATACATATAAATCCCTCCATACAACTCTAACGA